>NW_025813796.1:3566887-3866887 GCF_021917145.1 Hypomesus transpacificus
ATGTCGCTTTGGAGATAAGGAGAAATTTCAACAAGCAAATGTAATTAATAAATACATTACATGTTCTACTTCTCTCAGAATCTTGGGTATATCTGAGAGAGCTTTGGATTGTGGTCAGTATTTTTTTATTTGTAAACTACAATACAGCTAGCTGACATGTGCCAAGGTCCCCTCATTGAACTATTTATAATATTTCTAGGAAAAGTACAGTATGTTTGATTAGGCTATTCTACACCAAGCAGTCCATCCCAGTTAAAAAAGCATGTTGCTCTAGAAGTCTGATTGAAGCATAACATAATTACCCTTTCATGTCTTACACCCATGAAATAAGCTGCTAAAGCCCTCACAGGTATAAATGGATCCAGGCTGTTTTGGATTATAGCTCTCAACATGGCAAAATATTTAAAGACATTTGAACACTAATCAGTTTAGTGCAACCAGCATGTGTAATTAAGTAAATAAACAAAGTAATATTGACTATAATTTTTAATGCATTGCTGAGTGACTAAGAAGTTCCAAATCAAATGTTAATTTACAAAGGTGTGAAAAGATGATGTTTTAGGCAAGTGTTAGCAAGTAGATAACACTGCTTTATAAAATAAAATGCTGAAGGCTACAGGGCCTGATGAGAATCTCTTGGGGAGCAATGCTTGACACTATCATTCCAGTCCTAGTTAGTCAAACTAACCTCACGTGTTCTTAAAATCTTTGATGTCATTGCTTTGTGTCCATGGCACATCACATATCACTGTGTCAATTTGCACACCATGTCAAATAAGATTGTCATAAACAGGATATTATGAACGTTTATTTAATCTTTATAAAAAAAGGCTTTAACATTTAATTGTAGTGTTACTGATAACGTGCCTGCACAACAGCTACATCACATGCAGAATTAATACTTGCTATTCATTTGGACTGATCTGGGTTTGATTTTATATTTATATATATTGAAAATAAACCACAAGATAAAAACAATTTGCTTGTGAAAAAACTGACTGTCTGTTTCCCTTCTTCCCTCCATCTAATCTGGGCTACTGTTTTCTGTAAATTGTTTTGTAGCTCCCACCATCAATCTACGCAACATCGCATCCTCTTCCATATGGAATGCGCCTGTAGTAAATGTGTATCATTCATATGTTTCATACTGATTGATCCTAATAGTGTATTTCTATCTCATCTGCTGATATACATTTTGATTGTTGAAAAGCAGACCATAGGAATCATACAAAAGCAGGCAATCCCTTTGTATTTGGGAACGGACAATATATGGAATTTGATACAATGTATACCATATGTTTAGCACTATTTGGATATAGTGTTTGATGAAGATAGGGTGAAAATCATTAAGAGCTTCCCCTAGAGCTAGGGGAGTCAGGTGGCTGAATGGTAAGGGAATCGGGCTGGTAATCTGAAGGTCGCCAGTTCGATTCCCTGTTCAATGACGTTGTGTCCTTGGGCAAGGCACTTCACCCTACTTGCCTCAGGGGGAATGTCCCTGTAGTTACTGTAAGTCGCTCTGGATAAGAGCGTCTGCCAAATGACTAAATGTAAATGTAAGAGCTGATTCAAAATATGGCTTCCAATGACCTTGGTCATTCAACTTTTTCTGAATTCACCAAAATTCAGACGGATCCACTAATCTCCCTCAGTTCAGTCAAGACACTCACATCACCATTTATTCATATACACGACAATAGGTTTAACTTTGGCGTAATGGATGTACATGGGGAAGCGCTCCCTGCCTCATGTCATGCATGTTGCAGTGAAGGCAGGGAGCGCTTCCCCATGTACATCCATTCCGCTAAGCCTAAGGGCTAAGAACATGGCGATGGGTGATATGACGTGCGCTGCCCGAGAGCCATGTCTGAGCCTGAACTAGTTTCGCTCATTAGTATACACATTTATCTTCCAAGCAACATTTAAGGTTTGTTGTGAGGATATGTTTTAACAAATGAGACATGTTCAAATGATATTTAACTAGGGCTTTTATCACTGCAAGTGAAGCAATCAGGCAGGAGGAGCATACTGTACATTTTGGGGGGGACTAAATCATCTTGGCTCACTGGCTTTCCATATGCCATGAGGCACACCTAACGTATAAACAACCACACAAATTCAGAAATCAGAAAATGCCATGAGAATTGTTCATGTTGTTTTTGTAGTGGCCTTCATATCATAAAGTATCATTCTTTATTCTATCAAAGGGAATTGGTCAAATTTGCATCACAATAAATTATTTTGAAGGGAAACAATTAGTTATTCACTCCTGAAAAGCTTGTTTTTGCAGAATTTTTTGATATCCAATGTTCAGTTCACACTGCCTGCGAAATGTACAAAACTGACCTGAAAAAACAAATAGTTCAATATTTAATGCTACAAACAAAGGTTAAGCATGATAAGCTGCTTTTCACCTTTCTGAATATAGCATGTTCTTAACATGCATCTTCTAGTTCAGTACATTTAATACTAACATGAATGGATATGCAACTGATTCTACCTTAAATCAGGCAGACAAAACGCCTGATGGGCAATCGATTTACCTGACAACATTGAGGAACATCAAACTCGCCAACACGCACCAATAAACATTATGTTTTGGCGTGAGGAAGCAACTGTCCGCCTAGCATTCCTGAAGATGGGGTGAACGTCTGACTTCTTGTCTGGGTGGTAGAAGCACAGCAGACACATACACGCGTCCTGCTCCTCCTCCTCTGTGGCAAGGCCAGCTCCTTAGTCATGTCTGGACACCTCTCAGCACTCAACAGGCACATCTGTCTTCTTTGCCCACTGCCTGTCAAGGCATGTAGGCTGCCTTGAATCACTTGCTTGCTCCTGCTAACCTAACCAAATAGGGGTCTTAACTTTTTACCAAGCAAAGACTTATCACCTGATCCCACCTCACATTTAATTCTATTATAATATGATCACATTGAGTTAGTTGGTACAACAGGAGTTTGATCAAGCTTTGTTCGGAGAAATAGAGCAGGTGCAGTGGCATACTGAGCAGGGCCGTTGCCAGACATTTTTTACCTAACATTGGACCTTGAGTAGGCTATACTTAATTTGACCTCAGCTAGAGACATAATCATAGAATGCGAAAAATAGTAGAATTCTGTTTCTTGAGCTTCATGTAGCCTAATATAAACATTAGGTTACTTTAGACTCATTGTTTTCATGACTATAGGTTCCAAATCCAATTTCAAAAGTTTCTTTAAGTTAGATTCTTATCTTTACTCTTTTGGAAAAATATACAACTATCCAGTAAATATTGCTCACGTTCTGCCATTTCTCCTCTAGTCTCTTCCCACTGAATCTCTTCCCGCTGTCACATGTCACTCAGTGCGGACCATCAGACCCACTCCCACCCAGACAGAGTTACTTAGAGCTAAAGACGTTATCTGACATGCTAGAGACAGTGCATTTATTTTGACAGACTGTTACAGCATGTTACAAAAAATCACAAATGCTTTTCTCAAGATATTAAAATTACATTGGGGGCTACACTCCATGAATGGTGACACCCTTGATACAGAGACATGATAAATGTATCTGGATTGAAGAGAAACTTTCTAGTCCAGCTGAAAAGCACATCACTGTGCTTTCTGTGATATCAAAATGGTATTGCTTCTAATCTAACAAACTTTCAAATTGACTGCTGTTGTTGTTCTGTGGTCCGTTTTTTCGAAGACCATTTCTATAAGTCTTTCCCAGAATAATCCAGTGGGTTATTTCTTTTCTGTCCATGGAGAACCAGAGCCCAGTTAGTCACTGTTCCTTTAGCTAGTCTTTCTGCTCTCTTGCCCTAACAAGAGGGCCTGCCATGACCATACTTGGACATCTGGCTGGGATGTGTGGAACATATTCTGTAGGAGAGATGTGAAGGTTTAATTTCTTCAAGCTCTCTAGCTGTCAGAAATGGGATGGAAGGGGGCAGTAAATTGAGCGAGAAAATAAGTTATTTGTGCTTGCGTATAGATGTGTGTGTTTGTACGAGAGCAGAAGTCTTATGCTTGTGGGAGGTGCAGGGAGAGCAGGCACTACTCCAACCCTAGCCTTTTTCAGTGATTTACTTCCCCCCCCCAAAAAGAGTCAATTGCTTCCATTGAGGAAGAGTCACTCCAAGGACACTGCCACTACAGTGTGTAAATCCATTACAATTCCCGTTGGATCATCCTTTTCATAAGATCAAACAGAATAGAGTACATGGCAGTATATTCTATAGACATGTGTCTTGGGTTGGATTGATCCAATGACCTTCTTTTCCTGGGAAAAGTGAATGGGAGTGATATCTGTTGGAAAGCCGAAATGTCAGCCCAGTCAGGACAGTAATTGTCATTGATCGTCCATGCATCCTCCGTTATGAATGACAAGGAAGGACCATGGCTTTGGCTGCCTCTGTCCAATGGAGCTATGTATCAGGTTGCTTTGTATGTGTGAGTGCAGATATGTTAAGCGCAGATGGACCCGGTATTCTATTAGTGGGAGTGTATAAGATACATATGAGTTTTATTTTGACCAATATAGTAGCTTTTCAAGATACAGATTTGGTGAGCTGTCAACTCAATACAACTCATTGTACTGTAATGGGATAAAATAAAAATGTTTTATGAAATTACTACTTCTACATTTGCATATTATAGAATAGGCATACAAAATTCAGATATCATACATCCACACCCTCATAAATGTGTTCTCAAATACATATGTTCTGTGTAGCTTTCTTTCTCCCCCCCATGAACAGTTCATTCTGATGTATGCATACATCAAAATGTACAGACCAGTGTACTACCAGTTCTCTCTGGAGTACACACAAACACACAGATATTTCACAACAACACATGATCTCTTTTGATCTCTTTCTCATTTTATATTCCTCACATTCATCCACACATTCCTTCAAAGTAGCAACGGAGGGCAAGAGAAGACACTCCAGTCTGAAGAGGCAGGCTAGGTACATCTGTGAATTCAGTTTGATGCAGGACACCATTTCGCCAATATTACCTTTCATCAAATAAATATGAAATATGCCATTAAGCTGCTCATTTAATTTACTTGGAAAGCAATTATAATATTACATCATGGCATGGTCCAGAGATATGTTCAAACTTGGTTCTGTCCAATGAATGAGATGTGGACAATTATTTTATCAGTTCATCTTTATACATTTCTGCAGTCATTTGTTTTAAAGCATACAAGCATATAGCATTTTTGAAAAACAATGATCAATCCCATACAAGTAAGACAAACATAAAACACATCTCAAATAATGTAATTTATTCCTGACTTAGAATTTACCTAGACTTTACAAGCTTTAAAGATGGGGATACATTTATCTCAATTTGTCACACTAAAACAAACACCAGAGGAGAGGAGGTGAAATTCATGGTGCATCTGTTAATATACTCTTGGTTTTTTCCAACACCAGCCTTTGACACATCACAAGATATCTCTCTTTAAACTCAACCTTTACAGTATCTCTAGTATGATCCAAGTAGGTATCAAATCAAATCTTCTTTGTATAGCCTTTTACAATCAATTTCACAGAGGGCTTCACATATGCCAATGGAACTGCACCTGTAGCTACTTGTTTTAAACCTAAATAACTACAGGTAGGTGTACCTAGCCCTGTGCTCAACTAATTGAGCCACATGCAACCTGTGTCGTACAGCCACAGAGATCAAATTTCTTGTATCCATAAGAAAATGCCTTTTGTTGTCATTTAAAGAGACAGACATTGTTGTAAAAAAAGGTAATGAATGGGTGACATAGTGTCTGTACTAAGGAAAGTGGACATATTTTTCAGTTTAATCCTGTAGAAACAGATGTCAGTGCTACTGCTGAGTGTGTATGGTGAAGTAATAATATCGTTTCAACATGAGTGCCTGAAGCTGTGGGGCACAGTACAACTCAAAGATATTTCATTTTGGAACAATTGTCCCTCTGTTATCCAAGTCTTAATTGTTTCTTTGAGTGTGTGTCTTAATGCAGTCACCCTGCTCTAGGAATGATTATTGATTATATCTGCATAACTGAAATAAGTTGCTTTAAATATTAAATTGTTTTTTACAAAAACCTTTTTGCCTCTGGCAGTGTAAACTCTCCATTCTCTTGAGAGAAACGGGAGGCAACCATACCAGCATGTATAATTCATGGACCTCTTTTTTGAGGTTCTAGAACGTGTGCCCTAATGTGCATCACTCAGCATGTGTGCGTGTCTTGCGTGCATGGTAATGAACAGGGGACAATTTGGATAAGGGGATGGCTGAGAAAACATTGATAGCATTACGAATGAGCACACAAAATACACACCTGACCATATCCTTTACATTTACATTTATGCATTTAGCAGACGCTTTTATCCAAAGCAACTTCCAAGAGAGAGCTTTACAAAAGAGCATAGGTCACTGATCATAACAACAAGGTAGTCCCAAACATTGCAAGCAGCTAAAACATGAAGCATACATTGTGGAAAACTAAACAAGTGCCAAAAGGGAAGACCCATAAGAGCATGCAGTTATACAAGTTTACAAATTAAACAACATGAACCACAAAAAGTGCAGGACTGTACCTGTGGAAGAACAATCAATAGTAAAATATTTCACAGTGAGTACAAGACTTAACTTCGTTATAACTAACCTACAAGAGCAATATTTCACAGTGAGTACAAGACTTAACTTCGTTATAACTAACCTACAAGAGCAACAAGTCACTCAATAAGAGTCATTGTGATCCTGGAGGAAACTAGCAACAGGTTTAGCCAAGCATTATCCTTGCTCAAGCATATTTCTAACTGCCAAATGCTCAGAAAGGGAGGGTTAAAAAAAGAATTTTAAAAAACTCACCTGGACTAAGGTTGTTTAGAGAGTTCAACAGAGTAAGGAACACAGCCAGGCTGTTTGTAAGCCCTGAAATCACACTGAACACATTCATAAGCACAGTTTCCCACTCCAGCACATGCAGGAGTGTGTGGAGGTGAACTGAACCTGCATTCATCTTGAAGATAAGTACTGTTGGTTACCAGCGTTCCATCTAAGAGCACCAAAATGAAGCTTAGGTCCACCTCCTGTGTTAAAATGATCCCTTTAGTTTTATGGAATTACTTGCAACCCGAGCATTCCCTAGATGCAAATTGCTGTTGGTTTAGTGTGAGACCTGGTTCCTTGAGCAGCATGCATAAGTCTGTAAACCCAACATTTTTTCGTTGATCAACAAAAGGATGGACTTAGACTCTGAACTCTGATACACACTGACTTATTATAAATGGGTGGTTTCAGTTCAGTAGTTCTAATAATTCAATAACACTCAACAATTCCTATGTCAACACATCAGGTTTACCCAAGAAACAACAAAGTATGTACGGGCCAAGATAGAGGAAAACTGTTACTGTATAATCCACCTTTTAAAGCAGTGGACTTTTTCGCCCTTTAGCTGTATGTAACGATGAGTGACCACCCTCAAACCACCAGAGAGGATTAGCAACAAAGCCTCAGGAAGGCGGGATGAGTTATTGTATCCCTAAGGGACAACCATAGCCACAAGAAAGTTGTCCTTCTATTTTTAGAGTTGCAGTCAGAGTCGGAGTCTGTCTCACTTCAATGTTAACTTCCTTTGACATAGTTTACTTATCATTTGCTCTCCAGTTTTAATTAACAGTTTAATTGAAAGACAATACTTTATCTGCCAGTAAAATAGGGAAATCAGCTTGTTACATTTCTACAGATAGTCTTTTGTGTGCTTCTGATTTGAAATATTTTGGCAATCCATGTCAAAATATTTTTTGGAAAACCATATTGAAACGTATCACCGTATAGTAGTTTCTATCAATTTTCAACTATTAACAACACTTGAGCTAACATGATAGCAACTTCTGGAAACAGTCATTGCAGTGTAGTGCAATTAAAGCCTGTTCTGTTGAGAAAGTCTGAATTAATGCATCAGCTCTCCACATTAACAGTAGCTGCTTCTGTTGGTGCCAGAATAGATGAATATGACCTCTGTTTGAACAGACTGGTCGATTGGTTTAGCTCTCTGCTTCAGTCATTAGCATTCCACCAAGATGTTCTTATGTAATAAACTATGCTGGATGATAATAATTTAAAAACTCATACTGTTTTTACAATCCCATAGGAAATATTAGAAATTCTAAAGCAACGGTTAACAAAATTGCATTTCTCTCAGGATTAAATTTGGCATAGGCACATCTAGACTTTACGGTGTCAGACTGTACAGTGGGATTTGTCAAAAATGTTATCTAAATTCAAATGATTTATAGACCACTACTTGATTGGCTGAAGGTAGTGTGTGGAAGGTTTGCCTGAATGATTAGTTGAAGCCACAATTTCAAGAATCCTGCGAGTAAGTAAAATGGGTAATCTCATAATTATACCCATTGTCACAGTGGTGTGCTTTCAGGCTCTGATTTATTTTTCCCCTTTAAAACCCTGTGTGGATTATGCTTTCCCTATTTGTCCTCTTTGTAATATCCAGCCATCAAGTTTGGTCTGATTAAGAACAATATAAAGTAGCCAAGGAGCTCCGAGCTATCTAAGCGCATGGCACTTAATCTATAGCATTCTCTCTGCATTAAGTGACAGAAAGATGGGCAGGCCAGAATTTCTTCTTTTTACCTCATTCATTGGCCACGGAACCCTCAAGTCTATTAAGTATTCAGTAACAACCTGGTCTTGTAGATGCAAATCCAGATATCATTTAGAGGTACATTTATTTCATGGGAATTGGTTGAGAGAGAGATTGCTGAAAGATGCTAGGCAATTCCGCAGAGCTAAAGAAAAGTTGGAACTGTTAAACTTCAAATAGTTTCCTGCCCATATTTCAAAAACGGAGAGACTGAAGTTTGTGTCCTTGCAACAGCCTGTCAATGTGTTTAAGGAAAAGTCAAAGAGGGCAGAGAGGTGGAAGATAAGACAGAAAGGTTTGAGGGTGTAAGAAGCTGATGGAACTCTAGTGGTAGCCTGAGTGAAAAAATGTATGCACAGCTTTGGCAACAAACAGTTAGTTATATCTCCTTCCTAATAAAGAGAAATAACTAAGTAATCTACTTTGATGTTACATTCCCCAACACCACCATGAGACCACAACAGAATCTGGAGAGAATGCTGATTACTGTTGGCCAAACAGATAAATTAATAAAGAGGGGTAAAAGTGGGGGTGGCTTTCAAAGGACTGCTACATGTATGTTGGGAGTACTATACCCTCCAACTGCTGGAATTTGTATATCTAGGAGATCAAAGTCTTTGCAAATGTTTAATCATTTAAACTGGGAGCGACTGAAGCTCAGCATGGAGCTGGAGCAGCAAGCCTCTAAAGGCCCTCCCTAAGTCATGCTCCCTCTCCTGGGGAACAGTGGAGAACGATGAAGGGAAATGGGTACTAGAGGATATTGGTTGTCTATCTTTTCCGTGGTCTGTCTGTTTTTGACCTCCCAAAATGTCTGACCCTGAATATTAAGAGCTCGAAAAAATCACATCGCTTTTTTCAAATGATTAAGGGAGATATGCTTGTGTGCTCTAAAGGACTCAGTCTACTGTCTATGTATGCAGTCAAAGCAAGTTTTCTTTTCTTCTAAAAATGTGAGCTCTCGAAACGTACAGCATCGATTCAGAATACAAAACAAACGAGTAAAAAAAGTATTCTACGTTTTCTAATTAGTGGGAAGATAGTCATTCAAAATGGCCTCACAATTTAAAATGTTCATAAGAAAGCATAGATTTGTACAGAGCCCCGAAAAAGGACATGGGGAAGAAAAAAAATTCTAGTGCGCAGGAGAACATTTCTGGTGCGCACAGGAAAGTATCTTCTCAGACACTGTTACTTGTAGGCGAGGTGGAGGCTCGAAAACCACATTATTTGGTGGCCGGTGGATCACCAATAAATAAAAACAGCAGCAGCATATTGCCTTCAACTGTGCCAGTGATACCCTGAGTCAAGATACAATTTGAAAACAAAAACCTTTCGTTATGAACAGTATTAGTTTGGACTGATAACGAGGACGTAGAGTGTAGCGATTGCGCCAGAGCTTATAACTGTATTTCCAGTTTTTTGTATGACAACCTTTTGGGAAAGGTTGTCATACATGGTAACCCCAAGGTTCCTGGCAGAGGATGAAGGGGTCACCGTCGCAGATCCCAGGGTGATTGAGAGATTGTGGGAGATGGAGGGTATGGCCGGGATGATGAAAATTCTGTTTTGGCGAGGTACAGATGGAGGTGATGCTTAGTTATCCAGGCGGAGATGTCTGTGAGGCAGGCCTCGATTCTAGCTGAGATCACCGGATCAGTCGGGGGGAAAGACAGGTACAGCTGCTTGTCGTCAGCGTAGCAGTGGTAGGACAAGCAATGGGAGGTGATGATCGGTCCAAGTGAGGTGGTGTACAGGGAGAAGAGGAGGGGTCCAAGGACAGAGCCCTGTGGGACACCAGTAGAGGGAGAGATGGATTAGAAGAGAGGAGAGGGGACTGGATCAAGGGGACTGGATCAAGGGGACAGGAGGTGGGGCGATTAGTTGGATCATGGTCATATAGGGTGAGTGAGTAGGAAAGATAGGTTCAGGGAACAGGATACTAATATCAACATCTTTCTTCTCAAAGAAGGAGGAGAAGTCATCTGCTGACAGGGAGGAGGGGGGGGGGGGGTTAATTGCTTTTTTTATTGCTACCTTCCTTAGGATTACATTTGTATGCACTATAAGGTCATTGTAGCACTGTACAGTAAGAATATAGCATGCTGTATGTGCATTGTCATTGATAAACTTTCTGAGTCATTCTGTTTAAAACAAACTATTTACTATTCCTATAATAATAATTATTATTATTATAATCAGGAAATGTGTTGACAATCCTCGTAGCACTGGATGGCAAAAGAAGGATCTAGGACAGGTTTCTGGTGTGTAAACTTGTTTCATTCTTTTCCTTGGCCTAAAGCCCCATGGAGTACCATGTCCTCATGTAACATCCCTACAGGCTTTACAGCTTGAGGTTGAAATGTCAGACCAGCATGGCCCTAAGGATTTTAGTGCTTGTCTATTTAATAGTGTGCTTCTTTGCTTCCATTACAACACATTTTTATCATAGCTGTCTTAAATGTTCCCTACTACCTAGCATGTCCAGTCAATCCATGATCTATCTTCCTTGTCTGATTTATCTCTGTTTCTATCACGTTTATATGTTGTCTTCTGTATTTAAATCTTGGTCACTTATGTACACTACAGTATATCACCATGTAATTTGCATTAGGAATCCATGTTAGAAATGTACAGAAATGTCATTTATTGGCTACAATCATTATCATTACTAGGAAAGTAATTTGCCAAAAACTTAATGGGAAGTTGATAGAGGCAAGTTGATTAGTTGCTAAAAGTTGCGAATGTTATTAATGTTATTTGCGAATGTTATCATTGAAGTTGCGAATGTTATTAATGTTATTGTGTGATGACAATGCATGATGACATCATTACATAATGTGCAACTGCATCATTATGTAGAATTCACAATAAAATACGAACTGACTGGACATCCACAAAAATATGATTTCACATTTGGTAGTTTGGATTTTTTTGTATAGTATTACATATTTATGTAGCGCCAGTGTTTCCCACATATAAACTAATTTGTGGCGGTGCGCCACAGAATCAACACCGGCCGCCACACATTGCGTTTCGTAAAATATTTTTTTTATCGCTATTTAGGTTAAAACACGCAGTGTATTCGTTCAGCTGCATTTCCTTTCCCCTGCTCTCCCTCCGTCTCTCTGTCACTCATGCGTCTTTCTCACATATGCACCGTCACAACGTCAGCACACGTTAGCAACAATGCATACATATGCCGTTCTAGTAAGACCGACAGCTATATCAGCGAGCCTTCAGCATTAGTGCCGTAGCTAAAAGTCGAGGAAAGTTGAGGCTACTTTTTGCTAGGTACCTTACTCACATTTACATTTAGTCATTTAGCAGACGCTCTTATTCAGAGCGACTTACAGTACTCAAAGTTTCCCCTTCGTTCTTTTGGTGAGAAGTCTCAAGAGCTAGCTTACCCGGCGTCATGGAGCCGACCAGTTAAATAGTTGTTTAGCACTAGCGTTGCTACATGCATAATGCAGAAATGATATGTTAGTTGTTGTTAATTTTGTGAAGGTGTGAATCATTTTGGATTAATATTTAATGTAACAAATTACTAACAAATTAACTGTAACGAATTATTAACGAAGGAATTATTACAACCCCCCCCCCCCCCCCCCCCCCCCCGGTCTGACAACCCCCACCCCTCCCCGCCACAATTAGATTTCTAATCTGTGGGAAACACTGAGCGCCCCCAGCCCATATATGTGGTACTGTCAGTGACGCCCTGAGTTCTTACTCTCTATATGAATTAACTAAACGTGATGTGACTTATGCTGTGATTATTATAACTGTACGTACTTCCATTAACCCTCTTGGAACCTAGACTAACTTAACTGTAATAACCCACATAATACACAATAATGCATATAAACATGAATGTCCACCATTAAGGTATAGTTTAGATACTTGTATTGAAAATGAATTTAACAGGTATCAAATCAAATAAAGAAAAATAGATACCACTTGTTATATTCTTGGACTGCTATAACACTGTTAATATATCCATAACAGCTAAAGATGACGGAGACCAATTTACACACGTCTGCTTCTCTTTATTGCCACTCTCGGTCTAACACACGCAGGCAACATACGGGGATTACCACATAACTAGAAGGCACTGTTTAACTACCAATAAGATGGCAGGGTCTAGCTACACAGTTATAGTATCAATATACTACACCACTGAATATAAAATAAATGTAGAATGCACTGTCATGAATTTAAATCAGATAAATGTTCAAAGGATAGCAGGTATCCTGCTTTAATAACCAAACGGTACTGGTTCCCTCATACAAATCATACACACTCATAGATTACAGGAGCATTTAACTTATGGGCCCATAAAGTGATAAACTAAGCCGGCATATATATCTATTTGAAAACACCCCAAACATTAATTGTTCCTGTTGCAGGCCTGAGTTGCTTGTGGGCGTTGTGGCCTTTAAACGTAAAAGTGGCCGCTTCACGCAATGCGCAACAAAATAAAACCAGCTGTTAACTCACGAATGAGATGAGCTCCCGGCACAGAGGAACTCTGAGCACCGCCGTCAGTAGTTGTCGCCCGACTCACGCGCTGTTCGCTTGTGCGGCTTCTCTCCTGCTTGGCGATCCCAGTCTCCTCGCGCTGTCTGCCAACAGTCCTCTCGTGCTGTTCACTCGCTGTACTTCAATAGCCAGTTAGCAACCGACCAGCAGGCTACAGCTAGCTAACTGCCCACTCTTTTAAAGATCATTTGACTAAACAAAATATATGATAACTGCCCGAAACTTCTCGGTGTAAATAGAATAACCTACTTTTGGGTACACTATGAAAATGGTTGGCAGGCCGACAACCATACGCATCATATACGAAAGAGGAATGTATCTTAGTTGCCGTTTACTACGCAACCTTCTCCGTCGCTTCCCCGGTGCTAAAGAGGACGTGCATCAATCATCACTGGATTTTGCTACGAACTCTCACCTTCGCCACTGATTGGCCATGTGTTATACAGTGTTATGTGTTATACAGAAATGAATTATTTTACCCACTTCATTATATTTCCACATAAGAATAGGATAAATTACAATCCTTATTTAACTGAACATTTTACATTATTATCAGAAAATAAAGCAAAACAAATACATTATCTGTCTGGTAAACAGACAGAAAAACAAAGGAAACTTAACCATGTATTTTCTACAGGGTTACATTTTTATTTGTTACAGTAATAAAAACAAAACAAATGTTATATTATCAAATATTTTTGATACACATTGTTGCTGCAATCAGCCAGCAATGATATAGCCTGGTCCTAACCAGACCCTCGTACATTTCATTTGTACAGAGGGTCTGGGATCGCTCCATTGACAAGTGTTAACTTCCTTGAAGGCGGGTACTCTGTTGAAGTTTGAACTATTGGATCTGCCCAGAGCCACTCTAGATCTGCCATAACCAATCGCTAGGGTTTGCCTTATCTTAATTCTCTTCGTCCCTAATGGGACATTAGGCTTCGACGATCTGCCTCCATCTGGACCTGTCTTGTGCCGCATGCTGTGGCCCTAGGTTAGGCTTGTCTCCTTCAGCTCCGCTGTCACCATTTGCCACCAGGTGTTCTTGGGCCGGCCTTGCTTCCTTTTCCCAGATGGAGTCCATCTTGGGGATGCAGTCCTGGTCCATCCTGAGAACGTGTCCGAGCCATTTGAATCGGCGGCGTTTGATCTCTAGCACCAAACTGTTGCACTTGGTCTTCTTGTATAAATGTGCATTGGATATTTTCTCAGGCCAGAAGATTCGGCAGAGTTTCCTGAGGCATCCATTGTGGAAGGCTTTGACTTTTTTCATGTCGTAAGCTGTTACTCGCCAGCACTCCGAACTTAGACTTCCAGATGGAGTGTAGCCTTGCAAAAGCACCCTGTGCCTTTCCGAGTCTCGCTTTAATGTCTTTTTTTGCAGAGTTTTTTTGCCGAGGAGGCTTCCCAAGTATGTAAAGTCTTAAGCATAGTCAAGAGCGTGCCCATTCACTGTGATTGGTGCATCTGGGATGGCATTGATGCACATTACTTGAGTTTTGGGTGCATTTATGTTCAGCCCTACCTATTGAGCAAATTTGTTCAGTCTGTCAGTTTTCTCCTGCAGGTGGATGTGCTTTGGTGCAAGATCATCTGCAAAATCTAGGTCTTCAAGTTAGGAGAACAAAGTCCACTGGATACCCCTGGGTCTGTCAACGCATGACCCAGTCTATGGCAATCAGGAAGAGAATGGGGGAAATAGTACACCCTTGCCGCACACTAGACTCCACAGTGAACCATGTGGATGGCTTACCGCTAACAATGACGCTGCATTCAAAGTGAGAAAAGCCCCATGAGAGTGACCAGTTTTGGGGGAACTCTATAGGCCCTAACAATCTTCCATAGGGTGTCACGATGTAGGCTGTCAAAGGTTTTGCGAAAGTCGATGAAGTTGATGTGCAGGGGAGTGTTCCATTCTACGCACTGCTCAATAATGTTCCTCAGAGCATAGATCTGGGCTATGCAGCCCCTTCCTCTCCTGAACCCTGCCTGTTCTTGCCGTAGCATTTGGTCAATAGCGGCGTCAATTCTGTCAAGTAGAATCCTGCAGAAGACCTTAAATGGTACTGACAGCAGGGTGATGACCCTCCAGTTGTTACAGTTTTTGAGGTTTCTTTTCTTGTGGAGTTTGACAATCAGGCCCTTGTCCTGAGCGTTTGCCTTAGCCAACTCCTTCACCATTAACGGAGCTAGCTGGAAAATCAAACTTTTCCCAACCCCGTGGGGAGGAGAGCCACAACATCATGGCCACCAACAAAACAAAGATTATTCTTGCTCCAGCTTTAACTTTTGGATATTCGGCAGCATTGCCACAACGGACCGAGTGGCTTTGCTCGCATATTTCTCCGGCACCATTACTGAACTACAACTCATACTAGCGCACAATATCAACGTCATCGTTCACAGCCACTCCCTCTGTTCGCTGATTGGACCTACAAAAAATTGATTAGAAAAATCCAACTAATATGCCGAAATCCCAGACCTAGTACAACAGCAAAATGAAAATTGATTGGAAGTACGTAGGAGCGCAGAGCCAGGCTACTGCTTCAAGTCATCCGCCAATCAGTGCCGCCAGCTCTGCATGAAGTCGAACACACCTAATGCCGCCTTTTCAGACGTGGCCCAATGGGCTTGAAGCAGACTAACACAGGTGTAGTTAATAGGTGTGTTCGACTTCATGGAGCGCCGGTTCCGCCAACAGCCGGCTGCAGCTGGCAGACTTGAAGCAGTGAATACTGGTTAGACATTTTGTCCAACTTGAGATGGCGCCGAGCCTAGTAGGGCTGTCACCGACTAAGATTTTCTTTGGTAGACCAAGACTCGACTAAAACGTCTGAAAATCGACTCATCGAACTTTGAAACACAAAAAATAAAAAACAAAACACTAATAGCCTAATAATAAGATTCGTATCACCAGTCCTGTTGTAACCAAATGCCGATGGTATTTAGTACCCCCTACAATGTACTACAAATTTAAAGTATTGTTTGTTAAACATGCAAATCATCGGAGCGCGCTTATCACTGCATAAACACTTGCAGCATGCGAACTTGTGTAGAAGCTGAGTGGGGAATGTTGCAACAGAGACATATTTTGTTGTCTTGGCCGGAGAAGATAATGTCAATCGATTTGGATGTGATTCTTATAATAGGCATATTCATTTTTCAACCCAGCGCGTTAGCGTGTGCGAAGTAGGGCTAGACCAACATACGTTTTTCAGGTGGTAGGCTACATAATATTCGACAACGAACTATGAAAAATAAACCGTTGTTGGCAGAGTATGCATTCAATGTTTTTCGAGTCACCCGGTACTTTGTAAATGTAAATGTACTTTAATGACATGCTGCCATACAACAGATTTGTTTGCCATTTTGACTAATAACACCGACAAAGTAGGCTATGGCAGAGTTTGTAGTTCTGCAGCCAATTGTGCTCGTGCCGTGTGCAAAATACCAAAACAAAACAAAGTGCAGATTAACGAAAGGGAAAACAGTAACACCTTTTCTTTAAAATTATATATTCTTTTAGTTGTTTTTTTTGTTTTACACAATATAATCTACAATTTCTGTTGAACATTTCGTTAATCCAGCACAAGCGGGAATCCGATCTCACACTGCCATATGGCAGCTCGACTAAAAAAATCTCAGTCAACCAAAAGCATATCGACCAGAAAATCGACTAGTCGACAAAGTGGGGACAGCCCTAGAGCCTAGGTCATGTGACGTATCCCATTACAGTACCATGAGATCGATTCGAGAACTGCCGGCTGTGTAGCCAAGCTCATTTTCTCAAGAGCAACTGCACGGGTTCTTATGACGACACAGCTATTTCATGATTGGCCACTCACACTCGACAACTTTGACGCGTGTTTTGTATTTATTCTGACACATTGGCTGTTTATCAATCCGAAGCAAACACTAAGAACGTACTTGCGTTATTGAGAACAACATTCTTGCCAAGTGTCGTGCGAGAACGGTCTTGCAAGACCACGAAGATGGGGAACTATTTGAGATGCGTGTTTTCTTGCAATGACTTCTTGGAAATCTGATTTTTTTCTCGCTGACCAAGTCACCATCCAATGCATCCTCGATAAAAGGGGCGGATCAAGAACATTTGCGGGTATTTTTGGCATTCTTGGTGACTTGTGTCAGAGCTGCCACTCTCGGGAAACTTCTGGGTTCTGAACTGGTTGCAGTTCCGATCTAGTTCTATATGAGGGCGCTAACGGGAAAATGCAGAATGAATGGAGATCCCCATTTACATTGAGTAATTTAGCAGACGGTCTTATCCAGAGCGACTTACAATAAGTAAAGTGACATTACCCCGAGGCAAGTAGAGTTAATTGCCTTGCCCAAGGACACAACGTAATTTGTCACGGCCGGAAATCGAACCGGCCTGGTTGGTAGCCCAATGCCACTCAGCCATCTGACCCTGAGGTCTATGGAGCTGTACCCCTCAAAATTCACTTTTCTCAGGATATAATTCTTTGTCTAGTAATTAGGATGTTGAATTCGAAAGGGGAGGCAAAAAAATACTAAAAAAATTACTAGCCCGACTCCTAACTACTCAGCCACCTGACTCTTTTAAAATGTAAATGACGTCATACACATCGTACGACCAGAGATACTGCTTTACGGCAAGCTCTGGTCACTTCCTCTTTTCTCTCGAAGCATCAACAACACAGCTGACAGGGTAGGCGCTCCATATCAATACACATGCTAGAAAGAGTTTTAGCTTGCTAATGTTGTTGCTAATGTTGCTAATGCTCTGACATTCTGTAGTCAGTCCTTCACTAACCTATCAGCATTCATTAGCTGAATGCTAGCGTGTTATGGGCAAAAACGACTCACCCTGTAAGAAATTGAAAGTATATAAGAACTTGTTCATTCAACTCTCCGTTATGGAGGATTATAGGGGCCAAAACTAAATACATAAATAATTAAATAATTTAATGGTTAAATACTTGAATGAATAAATAATTATATATAATAAAAATCTTAAATAAATGACTAATTATACAATTTCAAGCCTAATTGACATACAAAATGTATAAATTACAAAGTAAATGAGACACTAAACATAAATGTTGCATGTATTTGTGTGTATATATATATTTACGTTTTCAAGTGTTTCAATTGCACATTTATTTATTTATACTTTCATTTATTCACGGTGTAACTTGTTGCAGCAAAATAAATCTGTAATCCCCCTTAAAAGTCAGGGTTGGGTTAAAGCCTCTGATTGGTGAATGAACAGTATTACACACCAGGCAGGCTCAACCAGTCGATCAAGCTCTCTTCGATCTAGAGGGATCCTCTAGTCAGGGGCCCCGTATAGGGGGGGAAAGTTTAGTACAATTCCAAGGGCCTCTGAATGACAGGGCCCCAAGAAATTGAAAAACTAATAATACTAAGAAATGATTAACAACAAAAAAGATTATGGGGCCCAAAATTAGTGGCGGCGCCCCTGCCTCTAGTCCGGGGGTTCTCAAACATTTCAGCCCACAACCCCTAAAATAATGGTGTCAGTGACTCGCGACCCCTGCATCCACGGAGGTGGTTTATGTATAGGCTACGTGGGAGTTAAAATAGGTCCTGGACTTTGATCCAGACAGGCCCACCCGAACCAGCCCCCGTATACACCACCACAGCTAACCTGCTAATGCATGCACATTCTGAGTTTGATGTGATGCTAGTTCAGGAGTTCGATTGTTAATGTGAGCGCGCATAGCCAAATTTGTTGGCCTTTATTTGAGCGCAAAATACTTTTTGAGCTTTGTGTAAAATAAACATAGCCGTTTTTCAATTGGTAAAACCTTGTCTAGTGAAGGTGATGTCTTTTTGTCTCTGAATCTTTCAGCCCCACCCTTACGTTTCTTAGCCTGGTTTTCCATCGTTATTCTTCTCCTGGTGTTCCCGATGGCCAGTCCGCTACTGCGGGGCTGTGCCACAGTGGTGGATTTTCAAGTCATATTATTCTAAATTCTCATGCTGTCAGGGGTTGCTGCAGCACCCTCAGCACCCCTAGTTCTCGCGGCCATGGGTAATACCTCTCCACTGAAATCCAAAACTCAGCCAGTGTCTTTGCTGAGAACACTGCCTTTAACGTTCGGTTACTTGACAGTTCAAGTAGTGCGTCCTCCTGGTTGGATTTTAGATGGTTTGCCATACTTACATGCCATACGTGAATGGAAAATCAAAAGGCTGATGGCTTTTTTTATTTGCATGCATTAATTTAAATACAATTTTTAACTAGTTAAAATTGTGGCTAAAATATGCTATTTCTAATTGTTTAAAAATGTTCCTTGATTTCTGGAAAGTGGACCCCCCCCCACTTTGAGAACCACTGCTGTAGTCTATCGTCTCACTCAGCATAGGGTGTGCGATACTGCAAAATGTGGTATCGATCTGATACCAAGTAAATACAGGGCCAGTTTTGCCAATACCAATACCGATACTTTTCACTTGGAAAAGCAGTTTATCTACTTTCGTGTCGGGGAAAGCAATGCCTCATAATTTATGAAGTGAATGCATCATAAATATGACAATTTGAATGAAAATTGAAAATGTGAATTTTCATGATTGTTGAATGATTTTGTGATTTTTCCTTTAATTAACTGTTCATGATTGTGATCATAATAAAACACAGGACAAATAATTTTGTCAAAAATACTGTTAGTATAGTGTGCTGCCGAGTAGTGTTACTGCACGTGCACGCCAGCAACAACTCACAGCATAGCAGGGGAGGGGCAAAGTGAGCTTGAGCGAAGTTAGAGGGGTGGTGTTTGCACAACCACTATGATGTAAAGGGAGTTGTGTACTGAGTGTAGAGAAGAGAAATAGAAACTTAAGTATCGATCTCATCACGGCAGTATCAATCAATACTGATACAGTATATATCAATTGGTATCAATACTATCGATAGCCTACTTTAGATCGTTCGCCCACCCCTATTCTATGCTATCCATGCCGAGGATCGTGAACACATTTTCATTTATGTCTGTACACATTTTCAATTATGTCTGTGTCAGTCAGAATCAGAATGGGTTTTTAATCGCCATGAAAGTTTGCACAGACAAGGAATTTACTTTGGCAGGAAGGTGCCTACAGTCAGCCATTATCGGCGTCATCTCAACATTTTCAGCATAACATGAGGAGAGGGGAGGAGAGAAAAAAGGCAACCCCCAGACTATGCTCCCAGAGGAGTATAGTGTGGGAATAGGCACATAAGCACATACATTGTACAACATTACAGAAACACATGTCTTGCAACGGGTGGAGGGTGACAAGCAGCATCTGGACCTGCAGCCATAGTAGGCGCTGGTCACAGACCCGCCAGCCACCCGGGGGGAACGAAGCAGGAGAACGAAGCAGGCGAAGGCGTTGGATCAGGTCGTGGGGGGTGTAGTGGCATATCTGTAGTATGTGGAAAGTTTGTGGATGAGTAGGCCTGGATTATCGCCTTCTCCTACGTCAGTCAGATTCTCAGTTCGCAGATTGTATTGCCATGAAGACAGCCTTGATTATGTCCCAGACAGAGATAACAATCAACAGGTATTTGTGGAAGAGGGGGTAGTAGGGGATGCAAGAGAAGTCTTGCTGCTTCAGGGGAGTTGTTATTCCAGCAACGGCCTTGGCCAAGGCCTGTGCTGGTTACAGGGCCAAAAGCAGATAAGATTGAGGTTGTTTGGTCGAGTAGCCGCATTCCAATTTCCACTTCTACTCTTTGTCCATCAGGTCTCTCCGATTCTATCCAACTTCCTCTGCAGAGCCGTGAGCTTCTCCACGATGTTATCGTCAGTGCCACAGTCTGAGCCGCAACAGCTCTGCCCAGCCCATCAATCATGTCGGGCAGCCTTAGGGGGCTTTTGACAGCTGTTACCGTTTCATCAATTTTCCGATAAAACAGGGCAGGGCCCAATCCAATCAGCAAAAAGCCTGTAATCATGTTTCCGAATAGGAAGATGTCTTCGATGTCCTCCACGGAAAGGGCCGCTAGGCACACGACACGCCAACTCTCCCACGCGTCCATCGAGTAGCCAGCTGCAACGTCCCGGCAGGACAGTCAGGTTCCCCCGAACCCGAGCTTCTCGTCGAGAAGATGGTGTCAATTGCGTTCAGAGACCAGCTGATCAAATCCATAATTTTTAGGTAGGAGAGCGGTGCAGAGAGTCTCTCAAGTATAGGACACAAGACTAGACCATACGATAGAAGCCAAGCAGGGAAGGTCAGGGGGAGGAGAGGGAGATAAAATGCGACCTCCTTCGTCGAGAGCAAAGTAGAAGGGGCCGATATCATTGCTATAATTTCAGTGAAGCTCTCAATATGATGTAATAAAAAATGTGAATTGGCAGTTGCCTCCATCTCTTCAGCTACAGCCAAAATTTCGACCACTGTAGCAGGGGCGGACTGGCCATCGGGGATACCAGGGGAAACCCCAGTGGGCCGACGGGGTCGAGATGGTCCAAAATACCGGCCCACCAACCGGCCCTCCCTCTGACATCGCCGGCACCTAGGGCTGTAGTCAACCAAAGAAATGCTTAGTCGACCAAAGTCTTGTCCTGCCCAACGATCAGTCGACAAAAAAAAAAAAAAGAGACGCGATGTTTTGCATTTTGATTGACCATTTATTATTTATTTGTCCGTTACCACTGACAGCCGCTTCTCTGGTGGAATGTTGTAAGTGTCCGCGACTTCAGTGAGTCGCGCAGCGACATTTTCTCCCGTGTGCGCTTCATCCATCTGCTTTGTTTCTAACACAACGCTATTCATTTTCCAGTCTGCATCGATAAAATGGGCCGTAACTGTCATGTATGCCTCCATTCTAAGCGAAGACCACAAATCAGTTGTGAGGCTTACAGCCTCGGAGGATTGGAGTAGCTGGTTTACATTTACTTTAAGTCCATCAAACCGCGAACGTAGCGCACGCATGACAGTATCCCGTGCTGGCACAGTATATCTTGGCTCGACGATTTTAAACATGTTCTTAAAGCCCTCTCCTTCCACTGTGTTGACTGGCCTCATATCTTGGGCGATGTAATGCACCATCCCCTTAGTGATGTCCTCCTTTGTCTTCGCCGGCAGAGGATGGACCAACTCCAGTTGCGTCTGGGTGCTTCCTGACGCCTGTGGCATGGCCTGGGGATGCGCCTAGTACATAACCAAAACAATATATAAACTTTTAGACATTAGACATAGCAAGCTCAGCTGTCTGACACGTGTATAAATCGCTTACCGCTTTTAGGTGATAGGCCATATTGGTCGTTGAGCTATGGTAAATTAGCTTTAGGCCGCATAGCTTGCACTCCACAGTCTTGTCGTCTTTTTTTGTAAAGCCAGACAAAAGATTTAGATTTCTTGGACATTTTGTTGACTAAAGACAAAACACGTAGCGTTCTAACTGAATGAATACAGCAAAACTACCCATATTCCTTAGGCTACTGAGCGCAAAGCAGCAGTGCAGCCAGCCACGTGCGGTTCCCGAGTGTTCTACTTGGTGCGCTAAACTGTGGCGCTGTTACGAAATAGCCTAAATTAAAGCATTTAAAGTTGGGGATAAAACATAGGCTAATTATATTTTGAATACAGTAATATATAACTGCTTATTAAGGAATAAATATCAAAGAGTAAATCAATGAAAATGTCTTTATTGGTAAAAAAAAAAAAAAAAATGCAACTGGTCGACCAATGAGAATGTCAGTCGACCAAGACGAAATCGACCGATTAGTCGACTAAACGACTAAAGTTGACAGCCCTACCAGCACCTCCAACTATTTTCCATATTACTCAGCTTGAACACGTATAATGTATAATATATAAAGTTGCCTTGCCTTGCCTACTCAACATTTGCTTTACTCGCTAGCAGACAAAGTTGTTTTTGAGAGTAAGTTAGAGCATGTTATCAGCACCAAAACGTAAAGGTGGAGCTGAAAAGCTCAGGGAGAAAAAGAACTATACGTGCGATACATTGAGTGGGCAACGCGCCGTGTATTGAGTGGGCAACGCGCCATGTATTGAGTGGGCCTTGTATTGAGTGGGCTGGTCTGACAGTAACTCCCGGCCCACTTTTCCCCCCCAGTCCGTCGCTGCACTGTAGCATGGAATATTTTATTCATTGAATCCGTACTAGGTGCTGCCATCTTGAATTAGTAAAAAGCAGTCGATTCAAGTTGAACCACCAATCAGAAGCTTCAACCTGCCCCTGACTTGGTGACGGGTGACGATAGATTTATTTTGCTGCAGCAAGTTACACCGTGGATAAATGTAAGTATAAATAAATAAATGTCAACAAATGAAAACGTAAATGTATATACATACACACAAGTACATGTAACATTAATATATTTAGTGTCTCATTTTATTAATTTCATTATAAAATAATGTATTTATTCAAGTATTTGATTGAATTTAGCCATTCAATTATTACATTATTTATGTATTTATTTTTGGCCCCTATAATCATCCATACTCCGTAGACGGTTTCTGATCGTGTTATTAGGATTCCTCCGTCAGGAGGAAACCTATTGTTATTGTTAGTTTTATTATTATTATTATTCTTGTTCCATGGAAGTCAATGGCAGCCCCTAGAACACTTCGACAACTTTTTGTGAAATTTGGCACACTCATTAAGGACAGTTGATTCTATACCTACACCAAGTTTCATGTCTCCCATTAGACCACTCCAGCGCCACCAACGGGTCAAAGTTGGACTTGTGTTTACACACGCAACTTTTGAACCGTATGACCCATTTTCAAAAATGAGGTACCATTGGATTCCCTGGTTCAAGCCGAGTTCAACGCACCCCATGGCGTCAATTTCCGGTTATATAGATTTTCCGCTACTTCCGGTTTTATCAAAAACCTTTGAAAGCCTACTCCTCCTACAATTTTTGTCATATCTTCTTCAAAGTTACCAGAGATGATCTTCAGACCAAGCGTCACAAAAGTTATCGAAAAGAATTTTGATCCTCACAACCGTTTGTCCGGTACAGCCAATCAAATTCATCAGAAAAGCCGCCAAACAGGATGTGAAGTCATGTCTCAGCAAATCTTTGAGATATCAACACGAAACTTGGTATATCGATGGAAGACACTACAACATGTTACCGTGTGTAAAGGCAACTTCATATCTCCAAAGATGATTGATATAAAGCAAATTGAACTTATCGCTAACGCTAAAATAATGCTTTACACATCAGCCAGTCAAAAACTGATACTCTGATTCAATCACAAGTTCATATGAAGACTCTTGAGAATGTTTATAACACAAATCTGTGAAAAAGTTGACTGTAAGATCAAAGGTCGATTTTTGGTGAATATTTGAAACATGCTTGCTTGGCTAATTTCTAGCCAAATTTCCAATGAATGTCTCCCCTCCTCCTGCCCGCGCGTGCTCCACATCCTCACACACTCAGCCTTAACTTACACACGCGCGGGCTTGGCAAGACGCACACGCAACATTTCAGGAGAGTGTGGGCTGACCAAGCCCCCACTCATTCCTTGGTTTCTAGCCAAGGCCTTGTGGATCTTGTAATCTTGGATCTCTTAACAAAAGCTGATCTTTTTAGTATTGCATTTCCGATTTTGTATGCAATGGTAAAAAGTTATACAAATCCTGAAACATTGATATATATATATGTATTTATATATATATAAATCTTTATTTCAGACGCCAAGTTCCACATAAAATAACAGACATAGAGCTATAAAAAAGAGAGTAAAACGAAAACATAAAACATAGATAATACAGTGCATAAAAAGTATGAAGACTTTTGTGCCAATGTAGTCTTAAGTTCCAAGTAATCGATAGCAGCTCTTTAGAGGGTTGACCAGGGCCTCTACTATTCAGTTCTCAGACTTGTCCAGTCGACACATGAAACCATACATCAGTTGTCTCAGGAGTGCCTTACAGGTTGGTACGTGCTTAGACAGAAACAACTGACCAGCACTATGCCACCTAGGCACATTAAGTAGCAATCTAAAAGCATCATTGAAACCATACATCAGTTGTCTCAGGATTGCCTTACAGGTTGGTACGTGCTTAGACACAAACAACTGACTAGCACTATGCCACCTTGGCACATTAAGTAGCAATCTAAAAGCATCATTGTAGGCTACTTTCAGTATCTGTATACTCCTTTACCTGTACATAGACCACAAATGAGCAGTGTACAATGGTGTTATGTAGGTTCTAAACAGGGAACATTTAACTGAATCTGAGCACATAGAAAACGTCCTTAATAACATACTGGCCTGAGAATATATTTGACAGCGCTGTTGATACATATCGTTGTCATCTGTCCAATCATCACAAATGACATGTCCCAGATATTTTATTTCCTCACAAACACCAAGGGGACTGCCAGATAAATAAAAGGTAGGGAAGGTTAATTTCCTGTCCTGATTACTTCTGACTATCATTATGTGGCTTTTCTTTGCATTATATTTTATATCATGATCTAAGCCATACTGAGAGCACACCCATAGCATCTGTTGCAACAGGCTGAGTGGAACCAGATTATCTGCGTACATCAGATGATTGACAATAGATTCACCAACAAGACAGCCTGTATTTGTCTTATTCAGCTGGCTTGATAAGTCGTCTATATCCATATTAAACAAAAAGGGAAATCAAATTCCTCCTTGTCGAACTCCGTTACCAACATGGAAAGGAGCTGATACAACATTGTCCCATTTGAAATGAAAAGTTTGATTGGCATACCAGAACACCAAAATCCTCACAAGAGGTTTAGGGAAACCTCTCGCTATTAGCTTCATAAACAGTTTTTCATGACAAATTCGATCCAAAGCTTTGTAAGCATCAATAAAGCATAAAAATACAGATGAATTAAGACTTGTGTACCTGAGACAATCTCCTTCAGAGCATAGATACAGAGATCAGTACCATGTTTTCTTTTAAAACCAAACTGATTTTCTGCAGTCAGAATATACATTTGCAATTTCAATCAAATAATTCTCTCAAACACTTTAGACAAGATACTGGCCAATGCAATGGGTCGATAGTTGTCTATGCTGTTCAGTTTACCAGCCTTATCTTTAACAACAGGCACTAACAGTACTGACATAATAGAGTTCGGTAGAACACCATGAACCATAATTCCAGTGAGACACATGGCTAGAAATGGACTGAGTCTATAACTGGCATTTTTTAGATGCTCTGCAGAAATGCAATCCATACCACAAGCTTTGTTGTTGTCTAGCATGTGGATGGCATCATAAATATCTACTGATCTAACTATCAAGTCTGCAGAGATACCTTTATATTGATTATCAATTCTCACTGTGTTACTTTTAACACAATTAAATAGTTTACTGTAGTGCTCATGCCATAGATCAGCAATCTTCTCTGGACAACTAACCCCTTTGATATCAGAAGGGAGGGGAGTTCTGTTATTATTTATGATCTTGACCTCCTTCCAGAAGTCAGTAAGATTGTTATTCTGCATCTTTCTGGCCAGCGAGTCTGCTCTCATTGTGTTTTCATTTCTCTTAATGAAACGAGTGCATATTTAAATCTAGCATTTGTGAGGTTTTTGTTATCAAGCAGCACTCTCTGTCTGGGTCTGCCTGCCTCTGACCAGACTCTAAAGGCTTCTCTAGCAGCAGCATGTTGCTCAGACACAAACTCATTCCAGACAGGCCGTGCGTTAGGGACCTTACTCTTGTGATTAATAAAACCTTCACTGAAAGCATAAAGACATTTGACAATATCATCATACATGGCACAGAGCTTTTCAGCATGATGTTTATCCTTGCAGTTCATATCCGTGCACATTAGGGCATCCCTAGAAAATGCAACATCACTATGTAAGCTGTCAGTTAATAGAGAATATCTGTGCATAACCTCTTTGGTCAATTTTGACCAGTCCAGTTTTCTTGGGGGGCCAGCAACAAGGGTACACTCTCAACATTTAGCAGCATAGCAACTGGTATGTGATCAGTGGTGGCCAGCCCATAACACATCTCTATACTTTCCAGTGAGTCATGAGCATCGGCTGTGGTTACAATATGGTCTAGCCAGGAAGTTGTGTGCCACGTTTCACTTATATAGGTAAAACTTGTATCAGGCAATAACGCTTGATATAATTAATTTAGTTTCATTACAGAACTGCTGCAGATGTTGTGCGAATAAACACTTATCTGACATGTCAGCATTAAAATCACCCATGACATAGACACAACATGAACTATTGTCCTCTATGAAGGACTGAATAAAAGCTAACCTGTTCTGAAATTCATCCTCATGGTCATAGGATTCATATGGTGTGTACACATTTACAATAGTACATTTATTTTCATTGTGATTAAACTCCAACCCAATAGCCCAGTCAACGTTAAGCCACACCACCTTTACCGTTGGGTCATATTTTATGTTCCACAGTATAGCTACACCACCAGCTATCCTCCCACAAACCATTCTCATGCTGAGATCGGTAGTGGACTCTCCAGCACCATGAAAGTTCTTGTGTAGGGAGTTCAATTTGTCCAGATCTTGCTTGGTCATCCAGGTTTCTTGAAGGCAGACAATGTTACTCTCGTCCAGCAATGTGTCCACCACCAAACGTCTTGATCTATCAGCAGCAGTATGTCCTACTCGGTGGCCACGAGCGTTGTAGGATACAACCCGCATTAATGATCTACCACGGACCCATCAGGGCAGCTGGCCGGTGTGTCTGTCTCCCTGGTCTCTACATATAGGCCTACATTAATCCCAGCATCATGACTGAGCTGAAGCTCGGTACCCTGAGAGCTGGGGGTATTCTCTGGTCGAGCTTTTTTGAAAGTATAGACCAAGGGTAATTACCAAACCACAACTGTCCCACCATTACCCATATGTGGCGCTACATTCCACGCCCTAAAGCACAAAGGCTTTCTGGAATGGATAGGCTAACCAAGCCCCCTCCCTTCACTCCTTGAGTTGAAATAAAGGCCCTTGTGGATCCTGGTGGTATTATATTTCAGATTTGGTATCCCATTGGTAATTCTGCAGCATAGATTTTTCTATACAGTTCCAATTTGTCAAGAATATACATTTTTCAATGGTTCGCAATGTTTGGAGGAATCCGCCATTACTGCTTGCAGTTATATTTAGGATTCCTCCGTCAGGAGGAAACCTATTGTTATTGTTAGTTTTATTATTATTATTATTCTTGTTCCATGGAAGTCAATGGCAGCCCCTAGAACACTTCGACAACTTTTTGTGAAATTTGGCACACTCATTAAGGACAGTTGATTCTATACCTACACCAAGTTTCATGTCTCCCATTAGACCACTCCAGCGCCACCAATGGGTCAAAGTTGGACTTGTGTTTACACACGCAACTTTTGAACCGTATGACCCATTTTCAAAAATGAGGTACCATTGGATTCCCTGGTTCAAGCCGAGTTCAACGCACCCCATGGCGTCAATTTCCGGTTATATAGATTTTCCGCTACTTCCGGTTTTATCAAAAACCTTTGAAAGCCTACTCCTCCTACAATTTTTGTCATATCTTCTTCAAAGTTACCAGAGATGATCTTCAGACCAAGCGTCACAAAAGTTATCGAAAAGAATTTTGATCCTCACAACCGTTTGTCCGGTACAGCCAATCAAATTCATCAGAAAAGCCGCCAAACAGGATGTGAAGTCCTGTCTCAGCAAATCTTTGAGATATCAACACGAAACTTGGTATATCGATGGAAGACACTACAACATGTTACCGTGTGCAAAGGCAACTTCATATCTCCAAAAATGATTGATATAAAGCAAATTGAACTTATCGCTAACGCTAAAATAATGCTTTACACATCAGCCAGTCAAAAACTGATACTCTGATTCAATCACAAGTTCATATGAAGACTCTTGAGAATGTTTATAACACAAATCTGTGAAAAAGTTGACTGTAAGATCAAAGGTCGATTTTTGGTGAATATTTGAAACATGCTTGCTTGGCTAATTTCTAGCCAAATTTCCAATGAATGTCTCCCCTCCTCCTGCCCGCGCGTGCTCCACATCCTCACACACTCAGCCTTAACTTACACACGCGCGGGCTTGGCAAGACGCACACGCAACATTTCAGGAGAGTGTGGGCTGACCAAGCCCCCACTCATTCCTTGGTTTCTAGCCAAGGCCTTGTGGATCTTGTAATCTTGGATCTCTTAACAAAAGCTGATCTTTTTAGTATTGCATTTCCAATTTTGTATGCAATGGTAAAAAGTTATACAAATCCTGAAACATTGATATATATATATGTATTTATATATATATAAATCTTTATTTCAGACGCCAAGTTCCACATAAAATAACAGACATAGAGCTATAAAAAAGAGAGTAAAACGAAAACATAAAACATAGATAATACAGTGCATAAAAAGTATGAAGACTTTTGTGCCAATGTAGTCTTAAGTTCCAAGTAATCGATAGCAGCTCTTTAGAGGGTTGACCAGGGCCTCTACTATTCAGTTCTCAGACTTGTCCAGTCGACACATGAAACCATACATCAGTTGTCTCAGGAGTGCCTTACAGGTTGGTACGTGCTTAGACAGAAACAACTGACCAGCACTATGCCACCTAGGCACATTAAGTAGCAATCTAAAAGCATCATTGAAACCATACATCAGTTGTCTCAGGATTGCCTTACAGGTTGGTACGTGCTTAGACACAAACAACTGACTAGCACTATGCCACCTTGGCACATTAAGTAGCAATCTAAAAGCATCATTGTAGGCTACTTTCAGTATCTGTATACTCCTTTACCTGTACATAGACCACAAATGAGCAGTGTACAATGGTGTTATGTAGGTTCTAAACAGGGAACATTTAACTGAATCTGAGCACATAGAAAACGTCCTTAATAACATACTGGCCTGAGAATATATTTGACAGCGCTGTTGATACATATCGTTGTCATCTGTCCAATCATCAGAAATGACATGGCAGATATTTTATTTCCTCACAAACACCAAGGGGACTGCCAGATAAATAAAAGGTAGGGAAGGTTAATTTCCTGTCCTGATTACTTCTGACTATCATTATGTGGCTTTTCTTTGCATTATATTTTATATCATGATCTAAGCCATACTGAGAGCACACCCATAGCATCTGTTGCAACAGGCTGAGTGGAACCAGATAATCTGCGTACATCAGATGATTGACAATAGATTCACCAACAAGACAGCCTGTATTTGTCTTATTCAGCTGGCTTGATAAGTCGTCCATATCCATATTAAACAAAAAGGGAAATCAAATTCCTCCTTGTCGAACTCCGTTACCAACATGGAAAGCAGCTGATACAACATTGTCCCATTTAACATGAAAAGTTTGATTTGCATACCAGAACACCAAAATCCTCACAAGAGGTTTAGGGAAACCTCTCGCTATTAGCTTCATAAACAGTTTTTCATGACAAATTCGATCGAAAGCTTTGTAAGCATCAATAAAGCATAAAAATACAGATGAATTAAGACTTGTGTACCTGAGACAATCTCCTTCAGAGCATAGATACAGAGATCAGTACCATGTTTTCTTTTAAAACCAAACTGATTTTCTGCAGTCAGAATATACATTTCCAATTTCAATCAAATAATTCTCTCAAACACTTTAGACAAGATACTGGCCAATGCAATGGGTCGATAGTTGTGTAGCCCGGGTGGTAAACATTTCTGTTGAAACAATCCTATTACATAAATATAAAAGTTTGAATACATAATACTTAAGTTCATAGTTTAATAAATAGACTTTAAGGTTTGAGAGTATGATTTTGATTTGATGAGAAATGCATATTGTTCATGTTTTACTGAATACAGCATTTGGAAATGTATATCTGTTGTTTAAAAAACGCATGTTAAAATGTACCGGTTACAAATATGAAGAGAGTAAGATGAATGTTTTGTGAATCTATGTTGTTGCTTTAATTTTGATTATGATGTTAAGCCAATCCGGTTTGAGGTCAAAGGGCAGGGTAACACGGGAAGTTGGGGTAGATGAGGTTGGAGTAGAAAAAGACAGAGCGAGCGGAGGAGTTGGAGGGAGAAGAAAATTGTAGCGTACGGTAAAATACCAAGAGTGAAGATTTTATATTATCATTAGTGGTGTTATGTTTATATTGTTGGGTGAATATCTCAACCAACAACAATAACCCAGAAAGAGGAGTTTGGCTGTTGGCGGTTTTGGATTAAGCACGGGCTTTGCCGCCAGACTAGCGACAGCGAGTGCCAGGTTGGAGCCGGTGGAGGTCGGGATTGTCGTCGTCCTCAGTCTTCTTCCTGAGTTGGTTCGTCTCGTAAATCCACGAGAGTATTTGGTCGGTCTCTCCTTCACCTGCTGCTGCCCTTCTGCCGCAGTGCGTGTGCTACCGCACTGCTGATCCGAGGTACCAGCTCCTTGTTATTTTGTGCCATCCTGGCGAAACAGCCATTTTGTTTACGGCTACAACGCACACGAGCTACACTCAGGCCTGCACCGTAGAACTGTACTGAATTAAGGTATTCGTGTAGTTAGCATTGCCGGCTAGTTTGTATTGTGTGTCCATGTGCATTACGATGTCATGTAAATGTTGAACCAATAACTGAAGAACTGATTTTTTGTCTGAAGTAAATCTTTCCTGTTTTTGTTTAACAGTTGGTTGTATTGTTTTTTTCATATGTTAAATTGGTTTAAGTTAGTAACAATTACTAACGAACTCAGGTTAGCCACCTCTCATTACAAATCCACCAAACTAGAGAGGCGCTACAGTTGTCTATGCTGTTCAGTTTACCAGCCTTATCTTTAACAACAGGCACTAACAGTACTGACATAATAGAGTTCGGTAGAACACCATGAACCATAATTCCAGTGAGACACATGGCTAGAAATGGACTGAGTCTATAACTGGCATTTTTTAGATGCTCTGCAGAAATGGAATCCATACCACAAGCTTTGTTGTTGTCTAGCATGTGGATGGCATCATAAATATCTACTGATCTAACTATCAAGTCTGCAGAGATACCTTTATATTGATTATCAATTCTCACTGTGTTACTTTGAACACAATTAAATAGTTTACTGTAGTGCTCATGCCATAGATCAGCAATCTTCTCTGGACAACTAACCCCTTTGATATCAGAAGGGAGGGGAGTTCTGTTATTATTTATGATCTTGACCTCCTTCCAGAAGTCAGTAAGATTGTTATTCTGCATCTTTCTGGCCAGCGAGTCTACTCTCATTGTGTTTTCATTTCTCTTAATGAAACGAGTGCATATTTAAATCTAGCATTTGTGAGGTTTTTGTTATCAAGCAGCACTCCCTGTCTGGGTCTGCCTGCCTCTGACCAGACTCTAAAGGCTTCTCTAGCAGCAGCATGTTGCTCAGACACAAACTCATTCCAGACAGGCCGTGCGTTAGGGACCTTACTCTTGTGATTAATAAAAGGTTCACTGGAAGCATAAAGACATTTGACAATATCATCATACATGGCACAGAGCTTTTCAGCATGATGTTTATCCTTGCAGTTCATATCCGTGCACATTAGGGCATCCCTAGAAAATGCAACATCACTATGTAAGCTGTCAGTTAATAGAGAATATCTGTGCCGAACCTCTTTGGTCAATTTTGACCAGTCCAGTTTTCTTGGGGGGCCAGCAACAAGGGTACAATCTCAACATTTAGCAGCATAGCAACTGGTATGTGATCAGTGGTGGCCAGCCCATAACACATCTCTATACTTTCCAGTGAGTCATGAGCATCGGCTGTGGTTACAATATGGTCTAGCCAGGAAGTTGTGTGCCACGTTTCACTTATATAGGTAAAACTTGTATCAGGCAATAACGCTTGATATAATTAATTTAGTTTCATTACAGAACTGCTGCAGATGTTGTGCGAATAAACGCTTATCTGACATTTCAGCATTAAAATCACCCATGACATAGACACAACATGAACTATTGTCCTCTATGAAGGACTGAATAAAAGCTAACCTGTTCTGAAATTCATCCTCATGGTCATAGGATTCATATGGTGTGTACACATTTACAATAGTAAATTTATTTTCATTGTGATTAAACTCCAACCCAATAGCCCAGTCAACGTTAAGCCACACCACCTTTACCGTTGGGTCATATTTTATGTTCCACAGTATAGCTACACCACCAGCTATCCTCCCACAAACCATTCTCATGCTGAGATTGGTAGTGGACTCTCCAGCACTATGAAACATCTTGTGTAGGGAGTTCAATTTGTCCAGATCTTGCTTGGCCATCCAGGTTTCTTGAAGGCAGACAATGTCACTCTCGTCCAGCAATGTGTCCACCACCAAACGTCTTGATCTATCAGCAGCAGTATGTCCTACTCGGAGGCCACGAGCGTTGTAGGATACAACCCGCATTAATGATCTACCACGGACCCATCAGGGCAGCTGGCCGGTGTGTCTGTCTCCCTGGTCTCTACATATAGGCCTACATTCATCCCAGCATCATGACTGAGCTGAAGCTCGGTACCCTGAGAGTGGGGGGTATGCTCTGGTCGAGCTTTTTTGAAAGTATAGACCAAGGGTAATTACCACACCACAACTGTCCCACCATTACCCATAGGTGGCGCTACATTCCACGCCCTAAAGCACAAAGGCTTTCTGGAATGGATAGGCTAACCAAGCCCCCTCCCTTCACTCCTTGGGTTGAAATAAAGGCCCTTGTGGATCTTGATGGTATTATATTTCAGATTTGGTATCCCATTGGTAATTCTGCAGCATAGATTTTTCTATACAGTTCCAATTTGTCAAGAATATACATTTTTCAATGGTTCGCAATGTTTGGAGGAATCCGCCATTACTGCTTGCAGTTATATTTATTATTATTCTTGTTCCATGGAAGTCAATGGCAGCCCCTAGAACCCTTCGACAACTTTTTGTGAAATTTGGCACACTCATTAAGGACAGTTGATTCTATGCCTACACCAAGTTTCATGTCTCCCATTAGATCACTCCAGCGCCACCAACGGGTCAAAGTTGGACTTGTGTTTACACACGCAACTTTTGAACCGTATGACCCATTTTCAAAAATGAGGTACCATTGGATTCCCTGGATCAAGCCGAGTTCAACGCACCCCATGGCGTCAATTTCCGGTTATATAGATTTTCCGCTATTTCCGGTTTTATCAAAAACCTTTGAAAGCCTACTCCTCCTACAATTTTTGTCATATCTTCTTCAAAGTTACCAGAGATGATCTTCAGACCAAGCGTCACAAAAGTTATCGAAAAGAATTTTGATCCTCGCAACCGTTTGTCCGGTACAGCCAATCAAATTCATCAGAAAAGCCGCCAAACAGGATGTGAAGTCATGTCTCAGCAAATCTTTGAGATATCAACACGAAACTTGGTATATCGATGGAAGACACTACAACATGTTACCGTGTGCAAAGGCAACTTCATATCTCCAAAAATGATTGATATAAAGCAAATTGAACTTATCGCTAACGCTAAAATAATGCTTTACACATCAGCCAGTCAAAAACTGATACTCTGATTCAATCACAAGTTCATATGAAGACTCTTGAGAATGTTTATAACACAAATCTGTGAAAAATTTGACTGTAAGATCAAAGGTCGATTTTTGGTGAATATTTGAAACCTGCTTGCTTGGCTAATTTCTAGCCAAATTTCCAATGAATGTCTCCCCTCCTCCTGCCCGCGCGTGCTCCACATCCTCACAAACTCAGCCTTAACTTACACACGCGCGGGCTTGGCAAGACGCACACGCAACATTTCAGGAGAGTGTGGGCTGACCAAGCCCCCACTCATTCCTTGGTTTCTAGCAAAGGCCTTGTGGATCTTGTAATCTTGGATCTCTTAACAAAAGCTGATCTTTTTAGTATTGCATTTCCGATTTTGTATGCAATGGTAAAAAGTTATACAAATCCTGAAACATTGATATATATATATATGTATTTATATATATATAAATCTTTATTTCAGACGCCAAGTTCCACATAAAATAACAGACATAGAGCTATAAAAAAGAGAGTAAAACGAAAACATAAAACATAGATAATACAGTGCATAAAAAGTATGAAGACTTTTGTGCCAATGTAGTCTTAAGTTCCAAGTAATCGATAGTAGCTCTTTAGAGGGTTGACCAGAGCCTCTACTATTCAGTTCTCAGACTTGTCCAGTCGACACATGAAACCATACATCAGTTGTCTCAGGAGTGCCTTACAGGTTGGTACGTGCTTAGACAGAAACAACTGACTAGCACTATGCCACCTAGGCACATTAAGTAGCAATCTAAAAGCATCATTGAAACCATACATCAGTTGTCTCAGGATTGCCTTACAGGTTGGTACGTGCTTAGACACAAACAACTGACTAGCACTATGCCACCTTGGCACATTAAGTAGCAATCTAAAAGCATCATTGTAGGCTACTTTCAGTATCTGTATACTCCTTTACCTGTACATAGACCACAAATGAGCAGTGTACAATGGTGTTATGTAGGTTCTAAACAGGGAACATTTAACTGAATCTGAGCACATAGAAAACGTCCTTAATAACATACTGGCCTGAGAATATATTTGACAGCGCTGTTGATACATATCGTTGTCATCTGTGCAATCATCAGAAATGACATGGCAGATATTTTATTTCCTCACAAACACCAAGGGGACTGCCAGATAAATAAAAGGTAGGGAAGGTTAATTTCCTGTCCTGATTACTTCTGACTATCATTATGTGGCTTTTCTTTGCATTATATTTTATATCATGATCTAAGCCATACTGAGAGCACACCCATAGCATCTGTTGCAACAGGCTGAGTGGAACCAGATAATCTGCGTACATCAGATGATTGACAATAGATTCACCAACAAGACAGCCTGTATTTGTCTTATTCAGCTGGCTTGATAAGTCGTCCATATCCATATTAAACAAAAAGGGAAATCAAATTCCTCCTTGTCGAACTCCGTTACCAACATGGAAAGCAGCTGATACAACATTGTCCCATTTAACATGAAAAGTTTGATTGGCATACCAGAACACCAAAATCCTCACAAGAGGTTTAGGGACACCTCTCGCTATTAGCTTCATAAACAGTTTTTCATGACAAATTCGATCGAAAGCTTTGTAAGCATCAATAAAGCATAAAAATACAGATGAATTAAGACTTGTGTACCTGAGACAATCTCCTTCAGAGCATAGATACAGAGATCAGTACCATGTTTTCTTTTAAAACCAAACTGATTTTCTGCAGTCAGAATATACATTTCCAATTTCAATCAAATAATTCTCTCAAACACTTTAGACAAGATACTGGCCAATGCAATGGGTCGATAGTTGTGTAGCCCGGGTGGTAAACATTTCTGTTGAAACAATCCTATTACATAAATATAAAAGTTTGAATACATAATACTTAAGTTCATAGTTTAATAAATAGACTTTAAGGTTTGAGAGTATGATTTTGATTTGATGAGAAATGCATATTGTTCATGTTTTACTGAATACAGCATTTGGAAATGTATATCTGTTGTTTAAAAAACGCATGTTAAAATGTACCGGTTACAAATATGAAGAGAGTAAGATGAATGTTTTGTGAATCTATGTTGTTGCTTTAATTTTGATTATGATGTTAAGCCAATCCGGTTTGAGGTCAAAGGGCAGGGTAACACGGGAAGTTGGGGTAGATGAGGTTGGAGTAGAAAAAGACAGAGCGAGCGGAGGAGTTGGAGGGAGAAGAAAATTGTAGCGTACGGTAAAATACCAAGAGTGAAGATTTTATATTATCATTAGTGGTGTTATGTTTATATTGTTGGGTGAATATCTCAACCAACAACAATAACCCAGAAAGAGGAGTTTGGCTGTTGGCGGTTTTGGATTAAGCACGGGCTTTGCCGCCAGACTAGCGACAGCGAGTGCCAGGTTGGAGCCGGTGGAGGTCGGGATTGTCGTCGTCCTCAGTCTTCTTCCTGAGTTGGTTCGTCTCGTAAATCCACGAGAGTATTTGGTCGGTCTCTCCTTCACCTGCTGCCGCCCTTCTGCCGCAGTGCGTGTGCTACCGCACTGCTGATCCGAGGTACCAGCTCCTTGTTATTTTGTGCCATCCTGGCGAAACAGCCATTTTGTTTACGGCTACAACGCACACGAGCTACACTCAGGCCTGCACCGTAGAACTGTACTGAATTAAGGTATTCGTGTAGTTAGCATTGCCGGCTAGTTTGTATTGTGTGTCCATGTGCATTACGATGTCATGTAAATGTTGAACCAATAACTGAAGAACTGATTTTTTGTCTGAAGTAAATCTTTCCTGTTTTTGTTTAACAGTTGGTTGTATTGTTTTTTTCATATGTTAAATTGGTTTAAGTTAGTAACAATTACTAACGAACTCAGGTTAGCCACCTCTCATTACAAATCCACCAAACTAGAGAGGCGCTACAGTTGTCTATGCTGTTCAGTTTACCAGCCTTATCTTTAACAACAGGCACTAACAGTACTGACATAATAGAGTTCGGTAGAACACCATGAACCATAATTCCAGTGAGACACATGGCTAGAAATGGACTGAGTCTATAACTGGCATTTTTTAGATGCTCTGCAGAAATGGAATCCATACCACAAGCTTTGTTGTTGTCTAGCATGTGGATGGCATCATAAATATCTACTGATCTAACTATCAAGTCTGCAGAGATACCTTTATATTGATTATCAATTCTCACTGTGTTACTTTGAACACAATTAAATAGTTTACTGTAGTGCTCATGCCATAGATCAGCAATCTTCTCTGGACAACTAACCCCTTTGATATCAGAAGGGAGGGGAGTTCTGTTATTATTTATGATCTTGACCTCCTTCCAGAAGTCAGTAAGATTGTTATTCTGCATCTTTCTGGCCAGCGAGTCTGCTCTCATTGTGTTTTCATTTCTCTTAATGAAACAAGTGCATATTTAAATCTAGCATTTGTGAGGTTTTTGTTATCAAGCAGCACTCTCTGTCTGGGTCTGCCTGCCTCTGACCAGACTCTAAAGGCTTCTCTAGCAGCAGCATGTTGCTCAGACACAAACTCATTCCAGACAGGCCGTGCGTTAGGGACCTTACTCTTGTGATTAATAAAAGGTTCACTGGAAGCATAAAGACATTTGACAATATCATCATACATGGCACAGAGCTTTTCAGCATTATGTTTATCCTTGCAGTTCATATCCGAGAATTAGTTAATAGAGAATATCTGTGCCGAACCTCTTTAGTCAATTTTGACCAGTCCAGTTTTCTTGGGGGGCCAGCAACAAGGGTACACTCTCAACATTTAGCAGCATAGCAACTGGTATGTGATCAGTGGTGGCCAGCCCATAACACATCTCTATACTTTCCAGTGAGTCATGAGAATCGGCTGTGGTTACAATATGGTCTAGCCAGGAAGTTGTGTGCCACGTTTCACTTATATAGGTAAAACTTGTATCAGGCAATAACGCTTGATATAATTAATTTAGTTTCATTACAGAACTGCTGCAGATGTTGTGCGAATAAACACTTATCTGACATGTCAGCATTAAAATCACCCATGACATAGACACAACATGAACTATTGTCCTCTATGAAGGACTGAATAAAAGCTAACCTGTTCTGAAATTCATCCTCATGGTCATAGGATTCATATGGTGTGTACACATTTACAATAGTACATTTATTTTCATTGTGATTAAACTCCAACCCAATAGCCCAGTCAACGTTAAGCCACACCACCTTTACCGTTGGGTCATATTTTATGTTCCACAGTATAGCTACACCACCAGCTATCCTCCCACAAACCATTCTCATGCTGAGATCGGTAGTGGACTCTCCAGCACCATGAAAGTTCTTGTGTAGGGAGTTCAATTTGTCCAGATCTTGCTTGGTCATCCAGGTTTCTTGAAGGCAGACAATGTCACTCTCGTCCAGCAATGTGTCCACCACCAAACGTCTTGATCTATCAGCAGCAGTATGTCCTACTCGGAGGCCACGAGCGTTGTAGGATACAACCCGCATTAATGATCTACCACGGACCCATCAGGGCAGCTGGCCGGTGTGTCTGTCTCCCTGGTCTCTACATATAGGCCTACATTCATCCCAGCATCATGACTGAGCTGAAGCTCGGTACCCTGAGAGCGGGGGGTATGCTCTGGTCGAGCTTTTTTGAAAGTATAGACCAAGGGTAATTACCAAACCACAACTGTCCCACCATTACCCATATGTGGCGCTACATTCCACGCCCTAAAGCACAAAGGCTTTCTGGAATGGATAGGCTAACCAAGCCCCCTCCCTTCACTCCTTGAGTTGAAATAAAGGCCCTTGTGGATCCTGGTGGTATTATATTTCAGATTTGGTATCCCATTGGTAATTCTGCAGCATAGATTTTTCTATACAGTTCCAATTTGTCAAGAATATACATTTTTCAATGGTTCGCAATGTTTGGAGGAATCCGCCATTACTGCTTGCAGTTATATTTTGAATTGGAACCGTACTTGGGCAATGAAAGATGATGTGAAACGAGTTTGCAAGAACACAAGAACGGAAAAAAACGTGGATTGATGAATAGCCCTTCAGTTTCGCCAGTGCTCAAATCCAGACTAAACAGTACCATGAAATTAAATATTTGCCTCTTTTGACAGACTGCAATCTATTGACTAGCCTACTATTGTAAAAAAAAAAAAATGTCTGCTTCTTCACTAACAGAAAGACTAAGTTTAGTTGAGTTGGCTCGTTTGCGTCATGTCACAATGTCGGTCAATTTTACACCAAAAAGGTTGTGGAGGGCAGCTTTCAAGAGATATCGGAATTCTGCATTTAGCCAGGCAGTACGACTTTTGATGTGATTTGTGTAAAATCTGAGTGAGACTGCGTCCTCCGGTACTAGGCTACATTGTTTTGACGTAAGCATCAGTCAGACTCGGGTCGCTCACTGGCAGTGTTCACAATGTTGTATTTCACTCCATTCTACACCAAAAACTTCAGGGTTTTGTAGATACGAGCCTGCTGAAGATAGCCAAGGTCTCTGATTTCTCAAAGTGAGGCTGTTTCATTCGTAATTGAGAATGAACTGAGAAAACGGCCTCCGTTAGCCAGGCTAGTTTTGCCCACTCGGCTATTTAAAGGTCTCTGACAGTCAGAATCACTGTTTACAGCCAATGGTCGCGGTGGTCCTTGGCCAAATGTGTATATTGACCAGTTTAGAGCTAATTACTTTTGCCAGAGCCTGGAATTGAACCAGTGTTTTGAGTGATTTTGTATGGGTCTCCATCAGGTTATCCGGACATTTCACACTGAGATACGCAGTAAAAATCACTGTTCGGATTTTCCCGCATCAGGGGTGTCATTTATAAATGTTGCTAAAAAGGTGCATACACCACTTCCCACGCTAAAGTTATGATTTAGAAAAAACAAACTTGACGGGAATGTGAGGTCCTCCACGCAAACTCTGCGTAGGCCTACGCACATTTTGGAGACAGTGGGAATTGGCGACGCAGATGACCATACTGTAGTCAGACTGCAGAAAGTAAATGTGGAAAGAACGATTGGCCTACTCGTAATATTTATTTTGTTTTCCTCACACACGTTTTTTTTTCACTCCATTTCATCATTATCATGAAGATTAAATCAAAATCAGTGTTATTTGCTCTTGTACTGACTGATAATTGTTCCGTAAACATCTTGTACAATCCAACTCAAATTTTAAATCTAAATTCAGCGCTGTCTCACCATCAGATGGTCCCAGTGGCGTTTTTATATGTAAAAAATTGGTGGGGCAAAAAAACATTTCAAAATATAGGATACCAGTAAGCTACAAAAGTCCCTCTTGCTACTGATGTGTTTATTTAACACGTCAACAAACAGCGTGGCTCCACACAACCCTTTTAACGACAAAGCGGCTTGCTTCTACCAGGTGTTGTAGTACACAAACTGGAGAAAGGGAGACCTTCTTGTGTAATTGCTCTCCGTCTCTCTCACACACACACATGTAAAATTACCACTGTCATATTTACAAACCTAAATTAGGAATGCAACCAAGCTCAGAACCAATGTGCCTACAGGGCCATGCGCAAACAGCAATGAGCTCAACACAACGGAAGGCCACAACGAAGCAGAAATACAACTTTTTAGGGATACAGATCCATTGTATGACAACAACCAGATACGCATGGACACACTGACACGTCACCATCTTTATCTATCGATCCAGCCCCAAAATATGACCAATGCACGGACCAGCATCACAAAGGCAGGATGATAAAATATGCTTTTACTCACCAAGGCTGAGAGCTCACTTGAAGAGAAAGGTGCCTTCTTTTGTATGCTAACTAGACTAACCGTTAGCCACTTTTTCTTCAAAAACCACTCCACTTTAAACCTACGGTTACTTTTAACAGCAGTTTGAGCGATGACAATATCGTGGCTGATGGGCACCACTTAAGCTGCTTTACTTCAACTTTCTCCTCCAAATTAAGGGTTTATAGGGTATATAACCGGTGCTCAAGTATGACATCCACTTTATTCATTTTCTCAAGTTATCTGGCGTTTGTGAAGCTAACAAGCTAGCTAAGACAATCTAGCTACATATCCTCGCTCTTCTTGCCGACTAATGTTGGCGACAAGCAGCCAATCAGGGCTGAAATACAAAATGACGCTGTATTGGGGCAACCGGCTCTCAGCCCCACTTGGCATAAAATGTGTGTGATCTACTTTACATTACATTACATTCTGAGCATGCGTATTAATACTTTCCCACGTCCAATGTACATTGCATTGTGAGAGAGGGGCTCGCCCCACCACGCTCTCCTTTTTGCCGACTAATGTTGGCGCAAGAAAGACAGATAGCCAATCAGGTCTGAAATACGAAATGACGCTGTGGTGGGGCAACTGGCTCTCAGCCCCACTTGGCATCAAATTTGTGTGATCTACTTACATTACATTACATTCTGAGCATGCGTATTAAAACTTTCCCACGTCCAATGTACATTGCATTGTGAGAGAGGGGCTAGCCCCACCAGAGCCCCACTTTCACGATTAGCCTATGGCAGAAGCAGTCTGAAGCAGCAAGGCAGGGACCAATGAACATGAAATTAAATCTTAACACAAACGAATGAAACGGAACAATTTAGGAAGACGCTATATTCATAGATAATAAATTATTCGAAGTAAACGAAAATAAAAATGTTTGAGAAATAAAAAAGAACATAATTTTGTTGCAGTTCTTTCTGTTGATAACAGGTGGGGCACCTGCCCCTAATGACCAGTCGCCACTGGATGGTCCACTACGGGAGTGCAGGAAGGAGAGATGCCCCGACTGCATGGAATACAGGATAACATCACATATCCTACCTTTAGATAACTGCAGAACACAGTGTATAACTAAATATATTTCTATAATAGCCTACTGTGCATATATCATCATATGTCAAAAACTGGATAAACTTACAAATACATAGATAGTAAAGCTAAAGTTTGTATTAAAACTAGTGCTGTCAGTTAAACGTGTTATTAACGGCGTTAACGCAAACCCAAATTAATGGCGTCAATTTTTTTATCGCGCGATTAACGCTCTTTTTAACCTAGCAACCTAGCGTTTTTTTCACATTCTGTTGTAACAACATTCTGTTGTTACAACAGACTGACTCTAACTGACGTTAGAAAAACTACAATACCACACCGGATCTAGCTAGACCGGAAACAAAACAACAGCCACCTCACACACACTTGTTTGGGCTTGCGAGCCGGCTAAAGAGTCGTAGCAGAGCCCGTTAATGGATATTAGACATTCTCTGGTAGTAGGCTAACGTTACGTTTTGAGTTGACTGCCAGCGCCAGACGCCGTAATGGATGCCAAGATTCTGAATGGAAAGTTTACTTTTAAAAGGTTGCCAAATGGTTCCATTGACAAGACCAAAGAGATCAGTGTGTTCTGTCTTTGTGAACTGAGCTATCATCGCAGCACGTCGTGCGAGTCTAAAATACAATTTTGATGGCCAAGCACACAGCTGATGCGAATTCTCCACCCACTCGTCAAAGCCAGGCGATTGCAATGTTCAAATCAAATCAAATGTATTTGTACAGCCCATTTTACACGCAAGCATGTCACAGAGTGCTTCACATGCGCCCATAGAACTGCCCCTCAACCAACCTAAACCCTCAAGGAAGACTAGGAAAAAAAAATGTTTTCAATTAAAAAAAAACATGTGCACGAAGCAATCCGAACCACTTTTCCATGTCGATAAGAGCATTAAAATTTGAAAAAAGAATGGATGAAAAAGAAATCAAGAGACATTTAGAATAGAAAAAATGTGCAATTAATTGAGATTAATCGCGAGTTAACTATGACATTAATGCGATTAATCGCGATTAAATATTTTAATCGTTTGACAGCTCTAATTAAAACATATCTACCTCAAATTCTCTCCTTCACAGGAGTGCGCTAAATTCTTCTAAACTAGCCAACTACACAAAAAAAACTATTAAAAACACAATAACAAAGAACTATACTATCTACATTAAAACTTAAGTTGAAGATATATTTACACAAATTGATTATCAAATGGTATTATAGCTATAAATGAAGGATGCGGGATCAAAAGGTTTTGCTGTCTCTCAATGACGTCTTCACTCAACAATAGGGTTCACGTCACGAGCGGTGACGTCCGCGAGAGATGTGCCGTAATAAGCTAGTATGGAACATTTCTAGAGACGCAGCTGGTGTTTGGATAGGCTGGATCAAATCAAATGTATTTGTATAGCCCTTTTTACACGGAAGCATGTCACAGGGATCCAGCTTAGATGTTTTGTTTCAGTGATGGTACATCCCAAAATTATTTATTACTATAATTTATTACTTTGCTCAAATGCAAGTGTGACAGAACGCAAGGCGTCTGCCATGTATTTACAAATGCCCAGTGCCCCGTCGGTGGCTCTCGGCCGAATTCAGGAAACCGACCAGTTTTGGCAGGGGTGTGCACTGTTTAAAGAAAGTAATGTAGGAAGTGATTTTATTGCAGTCCATGATAAGACATAATGTATGTGTGAAATGTGTCATGTCATTATGGTGTTAAAGCGGGAAAACTGGATGGCACTCCACCCTTTTCCGGTCGATAACCATGGCCTCAGATTTGGAGGTTCTGATTCGCATCCCAGCCGCTTCACATTCGGTTGCAAACCGCTCCAGTGAGAGCTGAAGGTCGCGGCCCGATGAAGCCAACAGCCAATTCTGTCCATATAAGTAATGAACAGAATCGGTGACAAAGGGCAGCCCTGGCGGAGTCCAACCCCCACCGGGAACAAGTTTGACTTACTACCGGCAATGCGGACCAAACTCTGGCACCGGTCGTACAGGGACCGGACAGCCCCGATCCGGTACCCCGTACTCTCGGAGCACCCCCCTCATAGCCCCCGAGGGACACTGTCGAAAGCCTTTTCCAAATCCACAAAACATGTGTAGACTGGTTGGGCGAACTCCCATGTACCCTCCAGGAGTCTGCGGAGGGTATGGAGCTGGTCCACTGTTCCATGGCCAGGACGAAAACCACATTGCTCCTCCTGAATCCGAGGTTCGACAATCCGACGGACCCTCCTCTCCAGGACCCATGTATAGACTTTCCCAGGGAGGCTGAGGGGTGTGATCCCCCTAAAGTTGGAGCACACCCTCTGGTCCCCCTTTTTAAAGAGGGGAACCACCACTCCGGTCTGCTAGTCCAGAGGCACTGTTCCCGATGTCCACGCGATGTTGCAGAGTCGTGTCAACCAAGACAGCCCTTCAACATCCAGAGCCCTAAGGGACTCCGGGCGGACCTCATCCACCCCAGGGGCCCTGCCACCGCGGAGCTTTTCAACCACCTCGGCGACCTCAGCCCCAGAGATAGAAGGGTGTCCCCGATGTCCCCAGACTCTGCCTCCACGTCGGAAAGCGTGTTGGTGGAATTAAGGAGGTCTTCGAAGTATTCCTTCCACCGATCTAGGACGTCCCCGTCGAGGTCAGCAGCGCACCATCCCCACCGTATACAGTGTTGACAGAGCACTGCTTCCCCCTCCTGAGTCGCCGGATGGTGGTCCAGAACCTTTTTGAAACCGTTCGGAAGTCATTCTCCATGGCATCGCCGAACTCCTCCCATGCCCGGGTTTTTGCCTCCGCGGCCGCCAAAGCCGCTTTCCGCTTGGCCTGCCGGTACACATCAGCTGCCTATGGAGTCCTACCAGCCAATAAAGTCCGATAGGCCTCCTTCTTCAGCTTGACGGCATCCCTCACCTCCGGAGTCCACCACCAGGTTCAAGGGTTACCGCCGCAACATGCACCGACCGCCTTGCGGCCGCATCTCCGGTCAGCCGCTTCAACAATGGAGGCCCGGAACATGACCCATTCGGATTCAATGTCCCTGGCCCTCCCCCGAGACATGATCGAAGCTCTCCCGGAGGTGGGAGTTGAAGCTCCTTCTGACAGGGGGTTCTGCCAGCCGTTCCCAGCAGACCCTCACATTACGTTTGGGCCTGCCAGGCCTGACCGGTGTCCTCCCCCACCATTGAAGCCAACTCACCACCAGGTGGTGATCAGCTGACAGCTCCGCCCCTCTCCTCACCCGAGGGGGGGCCGTTCCTCCCAATCACGGCCCTCCAGGTCTCACTGTCATTGCCCACATGAGCATTGAAGTCCCCCAGGAGGACGAGGGAATCTCCAGGAGGAGCGCTTTCCAGCACCCCCCCCAGAGACTCCAAACAGGGTGGGTACTCTGAGCTGCCGTTTGGTGCATAAGCACAAACAACAGTGAAGATCCGTCCCCCCACCCGCTGAGTTCCAGAGTTCTGGCACTGTTGTCACACCGTGAAAGTTTTTAAACTCTGAAAATGTTGACAGATTTGACATTTTGAAAAGCTAGGGCAGGACATTACACCCATGGCTAATCAGGTTTTCTATCACAGATTTTCATGTGACGATGTCTATGGGAGCAAAAGAGAGGTGCTCTATTACCACTTCCTAATGTTTACCATAGTCTCTGCCCTGCCCTGTTTTATGCATGTACTTCTTCACAGAATCAGCATTTTCTAAACTGCACGACCCCATGATTGGAATTGGTTGCTAAGTAGGCTGATCGATAAAGACAGTAACAGGGTTTGACAGTGTTCACATTATCATGCTAAACTTTAGCACTAAAGGGAAGGCCTCATTTAAATCAAGTCAGGTTAAATACATTTCAAGTCATCCTGGATTATTTAAACATAGTATGTCTTGAATTAAAATCACTGGAAGAAAGCTTCTTCACATGGCTGGCTTGGAATTGATTAAAATGTCTGCCTTTAGAGAAAAGCTATTCCTTTTTGGTTGCAAGGAGCATTCTTGCATCTTCTATCAGAAAGACCGATGTCACATTTCTCAGAAACCGTCAGCATGTGTTTAAGGGGAAGACGCCATCTGGCAGAATCAGTTGACTTATAAATTGCCAGCAGGATGCCAGACATATTGGTTGTCATGATTCCTAAGTAGTGGTGGATAAGGATAGGAACAACAATGAGAGCTTTGTATTGGTTATAAATGGCGGTGAGTTAAGACTTCCCGCACCCTGGTTAGGACAAGCAATCAATCACCGTTCAGCTTCAAGTTTGTTCCTAGCATTTCTTATATTATAGGTATAAGCCCATTTTTTTAAATGTTGTGCAAATGTATGCATTGTGGGTGAATAAATGAAGTTGAGATTGATTGAAATTATCTACATAGGGGGTTCACATAACGATAATGTAATAGACAAGTAGTAACATCACCCAAAATTGTATTTCCAATGTAAAAATGTCAAATTGTATTTCTAATGTAAAAAATATTGTCTACTAACTTGAGATAAGATTACATTCTCATTACAACTAGGATCTTTGTTAAAATACTTTTTTTACGAGAACCACCCTCATTACACAGTGACGAATTAAGTTGGCATTAAGGATGGGAATATCTCAAAATGGAACTTTGGCTGAGCAATGTGTTTTTGGCAGGCTAAAGCAGAGCAGCGATTGACTCAGTTGTGGAATCTTGCTGGAGAAATCTGCCCTGTAATGTCTGGAACCTTAGTGTGAGGATAATTCAGAAAAGACTGTTGACTGCACAGCCAGTATGTGATCTCATAACCACACTTCCCATGACCAAAACTGACTACTTTAAAATAGGCAAAAGAAAAAGACAAATGTGTGTAGACAAAATTTGTCAAAACTAACCTTTGCACTCATGGTGGTTCTGCATGAAAAATATACACAGTACCGATACAAAGAAGCTGCTTTTTATGTTTATTTGTATATTAACATCTCAGTTGCAGTATCTTCATCCTGAAATTAAATGGTCATGATGGTGCTTTGCATTGTATTTTTTTGTATGTTTCATGTCCATAGCTCTCGCAACTTTTTAATCAAAAAACAGCTTCCACACATTCTCCCTTTTTGTTAACTTTACCTGGGAGCACACAGGCAAAATAATCTGATCGCCTTCATAAACTTCCTTCTCTGTTTTTCCAGGGCAAATTGTTAACTTACAGTGCAATTACGAACACACAGCACTCTAAGCGCGCCTCATCAAAATGTGTTGGCGGCAAAAACCAACGGGGACCATCAGATGAAAAGATCGGAAAGTCAGCAGTATTACCAAATCACCTAAACCACCTAATTAGAAGATCAGTGTGGCTTTGTGAATGATCAGCATACCTTTTAGTCTACCATTGGCTTTATCTGTGAAGGTCAGGACTGGAGTAGCTGGCTACTGCATTAAAAGGACTAAGACTACTCTAATTTACTATAGTGTCATGTACGAAGCTACTCTCATAGCCACATGTCAGCCTCCAATTTAAATCAAGTGAGGCTCAGAAGAGGAAGGACACAAATAGAGTACTTAGGCTCCAACCTACACTTTTTTTATAGTAGCAGAGCAAAATGTAACACCAACTCATAATTCGCTTACTTTACTAAATATTTCAGTGGTCCCTCAGCACACTTAATAGCTTTTCTGGGCGGTTCTTTCATTCCAAGCTCAAACTACTAATTTGCAACTTAAACCAGTCACCAAAAAAGAAGCTCAGCTTGGTAATAACAGGGCAAAAGGATCAAGGACCACGGCTTGGGGCTTTAAGTAGCCTGACCTGCTTTGAGTAACACCTCATTATAATGAAGACACAAACCTACATCCTATCTGATCAGATGATCTAATGAAGGGAACCCTTACGGAAGGAAAATATATTGCAGTATATTGGAAAATATAATGTGATATATTAGGCAATATATGCCCATATATGGGATGTCATATTTATATTGTATGGAAATACATGGGATAATATATTGATGATAAATATATTACTAATATATTATAAACTATAATATATATTCATGTAATATATTGCAATATCAGAATCAGAATGGAATTTATTTGCCATGAAAGTTTGCACAGACAAGGAATTTGTCTGTGCAATATATTGCAGAATACAGCAATGATTGCCGTTTTCCATATATTGCAACTTATTCAACATGAATATATAATATGTGTTTATATATCCCAAAATATATGCAATTTTATATCTACAAATGCCACCATAATGTATTCCAATTTATATGGGAAAACGTATTGGTAATATATGTAAAGATATAGTGTAACATGTATGTTTAATATATGGTAGAATATATTTGAATTATATGTAAAAAAAATATAGCTGCAAGCAGCAATGGCGAATTCCTCCTTCAAAATGTCAAAATATTGTAAAATTGACATAATAGAAAGTTACACCGGGATTACCCAGAAAACCAAAAACTGTTTTGTGAAAAAAAAAAAAAAGCCTATGTCTGGAGTTGAACCTGAAACCCTTTGTTTACCAGCACAACCTCTCATCCAATTGAGCCATTCCAAGATCTAGACTTTGCAGTGTTCAGTTACTGAATAATAAAATAAGACATTTCTCCTATGGCAATCATAGTCACATTTGGTCCAAGCTCAAACAGCTCAAATTCAGTCATATTTTCACATATTAAGGTGAAACTTTGCAGGGTACTTCAGGCGGAAGTCACCTTAAAGCCTATTCCTGACGGGGGAATCCTAATTATATGGAAATATATACATGAAATAAATGTACAGATATGTGTTAAATATATTGTGGAATATATTTGAAATATAGGTAAAATCATATGGAAAAATATTTGAAATATATAATGACAATGATCGCTTCCAGCAAACTTCTTTTGAATTAGCCATTTCCCCCCAAATAAATGTCAATCTTACGGTATTTATGTTTTTGGGGGCACATTTTCAGTTAGCAAGTGGTACTATTTGAATCGGGATTCCATTTGCAATACTGCCGTTGACAACCTTCTTAGAAGACCTTCTAGATGGCTGAGCGGTTAGGGAATCAGGCTATTAATCAGAAGGTTGCCGGTTCGATTCCCGGAACCTAAAAAATGAACTGGGCAAGGCAGTTCACCCTACTTGCCTTGGGGTATGTCCCTGTACTTATTGTAACTTACCTGTAAGTCACTCTGGAGATCGTCTGCTAAAGGACTAAATGTAAATATCACCATATGTGTCTGTACATTGTATGGGCATGTTCTCATTTATATACACATGCATTGTACAATACATCTTTCCATATCATTTTACATATATTTAAAATGAATTCTACCATATATGAAGCATACGTGTGACACTATATCTTTACATATATTACCCATACATTTTCCCCTATAAAGCGGGACATAAATTGCATATATTTTGGGATATACAACCACATATATTATAAATTAATGTTCCATATATTGCAATATACGGAAAACGGCAATCATTGCTGTATTCTGCAATATATTGCAATATATTACATGAATATGAATATGTAATATATTAGTAATATATTTATCATCAATATATTATCCCATGTATTTCAAACATTATATATTGGTCAATGTAATGGAAAATAATATATTACAATATATTAAAATGTATTTCAAATCATATGTTGGTAAATATATTTTCTTTCTGTAAGGGAATCTTGCGATATGCCTGAATAATGAATGCCTGCCTTAGAAGCTGCAAAGCAAACCACTGTAACATCTCAGTTGTTTTTGCCCCCACAGAAAATGTGAAAACAAAGATACGTGAATACTAGATATTTAATTATCAGTGCAGTTTAATTATTTTCTCTATTAGAGTGATCAATTAAGAAGGCATAAATAGGCCACAGCAGAGCCTTTACTTGCAAACACTGAATCAGCATGCTGTGTCCTGGTAAACAAGACTAACAAACTGAGGACCAAAAGAAGAGTTATCTATTTTTATAATGTAAACTCAATGACTATCTGTCACTGTTAAGTAAGTGAAATTAAATAGTTGGTTATGTGAGAAAGATATCAACTGTATTGTGTTTCTTAAAGGTAATTTGACCTGCCAAATCATATAACACTACACCACACACTCCCAAAAAGTAGATTGTGGCTGTCATTCAGGTTATTAATATGTTTTACCTCCAGTCTCTATCTTGTTATATCTGTCATGTTCCTTTTGTGTATTTCCACACAATTAAAGATGCTGTAAAGTGGAATTGAAAATTAGTTTTAATTTCATCATACCACAGAAGAATGTGTTTACATTTACATGTATTAATTTAGCAGACGCTTTTATCCAAAGCGACTTCCAAGAGAGAGCTTTACAAAAGTGCATAGGTCACTGATCATAACCCCCAAACATTGCGGGTAGCCAAAACATGAAGAATTCATTGTGAAAACCAAATAAGTGCCAAAGGCCAGAACCACAAAAGCATGTAATTAAACAAGTTGCAATTAAACAACATGAACCTCAAAAGTGCAAGAGTGTACCTGTAGAAAAAGCAAGCAACAATAATATATTTTGCAGCGAGTACAAGAATTTTAGTTCAGTTACAACTAACCAACAAGAGCAACAAGTCTCTCAATAAGAGTCATTTGTGATCCTGGAGGAAACTAAGATCAGGTCCATCAAATCATTCCTAAGTACCGTTGTACTCCTGGAACAAGTGCGTCTTGAGGCTTTTCTTGAAGGGGGGGAGACAGTCAGTGTCTCTGATGGAGGTGGGGAGTTGATTCCACCATTGGGGGGCCAAACAGGAGAAGAGCTTGTGATGGGACTGGGCGCTCTTGAGCGGTGGGACCACCAGACGGTTGTCTGAAGAAGACCGTAGGTGTTGGGTGGGGGTGTAAGGCTGCAGGAGAGACTTGATGTAGTCGGGTGCAGTCCTGTTCACCGCTCGGAAGGTCAGTACCAGGGTCTTGAGTCTGATACGGGCCGTGATGGGAAGCCAGTGGAGGGAAATTAGGAGCAGGGAACATGGGAGCGTCTGGGTAGATTGAAGACCAGGCGGGCTGCTGCGTTCTCGATCCTCTGGAGAGGGCGGGTTGCGCATGCCGGGATACAGGCGAGCAGCGAGTTGCAGAAGTCCAACTTGGAGAGGACAAGTGCTTGGACTACCAGCTGGGTGGAATGCTCAGACAGGTATCTCCTGATCTTCCGGATGTTGTAGGGGGTGAATCTACACGGTCGGGAGACTGCAGCAATGTGGGCTGTGAGGAAGAGCTTGACATCCATGTAGTGTTGCTTTCGTCAACGAAAATTATGACTGAATATCTTCATCAACGAACCTTTATCAAGTGACGAAAACGAGACGAGACGCAACGTAAATGCTGGTGATGTGACGATAACTATAATTAAATGTATAATGCAATATCGTTGACGAATAAGAACGAGACGAAATGTAGTTTACAAAATAAAAACGAGACGAAATGTAATAACGTTATTTTGTCTCGTTTAGTCGCGTTATTATTGGTAGCTAACTCATGAGGCTGTGCTTAATGTGTCTCATTTTAACGTCAGCTTTAGACGTTAGCTTTAAACGTTATTCACTGGAGCTGAAACCGACTGAGAGTCGGAGACAAACGTGTGTGACTAGCGTGTGTGTGTTTGTTTGTGAGTATAAAGCGGGTTACCATGTGTGACTAGTGTGTGTAGCTACTGTGTGTGTGCGTGTGTATTTGTTTGTATGAGACTGTAAAGTGGGTTCTTAGTTCCTACCTGACTGACTGCATGTGTAATAAGCATCCCTTGATGGCCAAATACAGTAGCTAGTTTTGTCATTCACCTCACATTGAACTGAATTTGGCATCAACAACATGACTTTGAATACCTTATTCTAGACCAATAGGCCTACAAAATGGTTTTGGCATTAACATGCCTCTCGAGACTACTGCTTAGACTTCCTTTGTTTTGATTAAAAAGAGACTAAAATTAAATTTTCATTGACTTAAACTAGACTAAATGTCATCAGTTTTCATCGACTAAAATAAGACTAAAATGCTCAGACTTTTAGTCGGCTGAAACTTGACTAGACTAAAAAGAGTATGAATGTGACTAAAACTAATAAAAACTAAAATGACAGCTTTACACAAAGACTAGACTAAACTAAAATTAAAACAGGCCACCAAAAACAACACTACATCCATGGTATGGTTCCAGGTTCCTGGCAGAGGATGAAGGGGTCACCGTCGCAGATCACAGGGTGATTGAGAGATCGTAGGAGATGGAGGATTTGGCCGGGATGATGAGAAGTAATGTTTTGGCGAGGTTCAGCTGGAGGTGGTGCTTGGTCATCCAGGCGGATGTCTGCGAGGCAGGCCTCGATCCTAGCTCGGAACAGTCGGGGGGAACGACAGGTACAGCTGGGTGTCGTCAGCGTAGCAGTGGTAGGAGGTCGCAGAAAGGTCCAACAGTATGATGATAGATGACCTTGAAGTAGCTCTGGCAGACTGGAGGGCAGTGGTGACTGACAGGAGGGCAGTTTCTGTGGAGTGTCCAGTCTTGAAGCCCGGTTGGTTGTGGTCAAGTAGGTTGTTCTGAGAGAGAAAGTTTGACAGTTGGTTAGCTACAGCGCGTTCAATTGTTTTTTAAAAGAAGGGTAGCAGTCATACTGTAGTTCTGGAGGCAGCTGGGATAAGGGAGGGTTTTTTGAGTAGAGGGCTTACTCTGGCCCGTTTGAAGGCAGAGGGGAAAGTGCCGGAAGTAAGAGGACATGGAGAATATAAGTTATGATGGAGGGAGAGATGGTTTTAAAGAGAGGGGAAGGGACTGGATCAAGGGTACAGGAGGTAGGGCGATGAGAGAAAATAAGGTCAGAGATCTCTGCCTCGGAAAGGGGAGAGAAATAGTTCAGACATTTAGTTGGGTCAGTCATGGAGGGTGAGGGGGTAGGAAATTTGGGTTCAGGGAACTGCCTGCTAATGTTGACAACTTTTTTCGAAGAAGAAGTCGTCTGCTGTCAAGGTGGAAGAGGGGGTCGGGGAGGTGGGTTAAGAAGGGTGGAGAAGGTAGAGAAAAGTTTGTGAGGGTTTGAGGCAGAGTTCATTTTGTTCAGGAAGAAGTGGGTTTTAGCACCAGTTATGCAAGAAGAATTTAAGGAGGTAGTGATACTTATCAAGGTCCAGACCGTCTTTGGACTTGCGCCATGTCCTCTCAGCTGCCCGAAGGATGGATCGTTCTTCACAAATAACATCCGTGAGCCACGGGCAGGAGGGAGAAGATTGTGCAGGCCTGGTTGACAGTGGATAGAGTGTCAAGTGATGCAGTTAATGTGAATAACAGGGTGTTGGGGGCAGTGTGTCAAGTGATGCAGTTAATGTGGATAACAGGGTGTTGGTGGCAGTGTCAGTGGGGTGTGACGTGAACTCGTCAATGGGAGGGAGGGAGGATGATACAATGGAGGAGAACTGGGAGGGGGATAAGGAGCGGAGGTTGCGGCGGAAAGTTACAAGGGGAGGGGAGGTAGGAGGAGTTGGAGGGAGAGAGGCAGAGAATTGGATAAAGAAGTGATCAGAAATGTGTAGTGGGGTTACAGAGTTTAAGTCAGTGATACAGTTACGTGTCAGGATGAGGTTGAGCTGTTTGCCTGCCTTGTGGGTCGCCGGTATGTTCAGCAGCGTCCGGTCAAAAGATGTCAGGAGAGACATGAAGTCGATGGCCTGTGTTCCTTCGAGGTGGATGTTGAAGTCCCCAAGGATTATCAGTGGGGGTCCATCATCCGGGAGGACGCTGAGGAGCATGTCCTCCACAAAGTCAGCTAGCGGCCCTGGTGGGCCTGGTGGGTTGAGCTTTGTCAAGGGCAAGCACACCCAATTAGATTACAAAGTAGTCAGTCCCAAATATGAAATGTCAAACACCAGCTTTGATGCAAAAGTGTCCTTTTCAGAGAGATCAGTTATCCTTTTATATTAATTGACACCCATTTGCACACTGAAACATTCCAATTTATATTGAGCTGACCACTGTGTTGCTTACTTTTTCCGCAGATGCAGCAGTTGTTCTATGAAAATTATGAGCACAACAAGAAAGGCTTCATCCAAGAGATCCATAGTAGCAAGATCCATAATGCCATTACACTCCACCCCAACAAGAGGCCTGCTTACCAGTACCGACTGCACAGCTACATGCTTAGTCGAGAGATTTCCAGACTTCGCTACCGCACCATCCTACTGCACCGCGAAGGCCTGACCATGAGCCATCTCAGCAACACAGAGGTACAGTGGGAGGACCAGCAGTTGGGAGCCCCACCTTCCTACACACGTTATCAGCCAGCAGAGAGGGGTGATGTAATTGAGTGGGACTTTCTCACAGGCCGCCATCTGTACTCAACTAGGGAGAACCAAATGCCTCGTCAGGGCCTTGGGAGCCTGCTTCGGGCTGCTCTGGAAGACACAGTGCTCCAGGTCATGGAGATGATCAATGACAACTCCAAAGCCCGCGGTCGTGTTATTGACTTCAAGGAGATCCAGTATGGCTACCGAAGGGTGGACCCAATACATGGAGCTGAATATATCTTGGACCTACTGCTCTTGTATAAGAAACATAAGGGACGCAAGGTGACAATGCCTGTTCGACGACATGCTTATCTGCAGCAGTCTTTCAGCAGGCCTTTCTTCAGTGAACCTGAAGAGTTGGACATCTCTGAGCTGGTTGAGGCCATCAACACTGAATCCCAGTCCTTCTCTTTCCTCTCCAATTCCCTCAAGATTTTCTCACCTTTCCAGTTCTCTGAATCTACCAGGGAGATGCAGGAAAACAGCAAAAAGACAGTCAATATCCTGGTCCCTCTGACTGGCAGGTACGACATCTTTGTCCGCTTCATGGATAACTTTGAAAAAACTTGCCTCATTCCGAACCAGAATGTCAAGATGGCAATCATTCTGATGGACAATGACAGCAACCAGGACAGGGAGAAGCAACTAGACCTGATCAAGGAGTACCGTAAGAAATATCCTAAAGCAGACTTGTCCATCATCCCCATGACAGGCTACTTTTCCCGTGGGCTGGCTCTGGAGCTGGGCTCCTCGCAGCTCGATAACGATACTCTTCTGTTCTTCTGTGATGTGGACCTAGTCTTCAGTGTAGATGCCTTACAGCGCTGTAGGGAAAATGCCATAAAAGGACAGCAGGCCTACTTTCCTGTTGTCTTCAGTCAATTTGATCCCAAAATTGTCTATGCTGGAAACACACCTGACGATAGCATCTTTGTCTTCACCAAGAAAAGTGGTTTCTGGAGGGACTATGGCTTTGGAATAACCTGCATATTTAAAAGTGACTTGCAAAAAGCTGGTGGTTTTGATACGTCAATCCAAGGCTGGGGTTTGGAAGATGTAGACCTGTTCACAAAAGTTATCAACTCTGGTTTAAAAGTGTTCCGCAGTCAGGAACCTGGAATTGTACACCTTTATCACCCTGTTCAATGCGACACAAGCCTTGAGCCCAAGCAATACAAAATGTGCCGTGGGTCTAAAGCAAGTACTTATGCATCAGCAATGCAGCTAGCAGGACTTTGGCTGGAGAAAAACTTAGGAGTTGGGTACAATAGAACTTCCTCATGACCTCCATCAGAGGTTTTCTCAGTTCTGCATGACTGCAGAAGTGGGAGTAAGAACAAACAAAATAGTGTGTGTTCAATGGTACTTTCTTTTGTTCCCCTGATTATTATTTTATTTTTTGGGCATTCAAAAAAAAAATCTCTAAAGCGTCTTCCAAAGGAGACCGTCATTGTGCTGGCCTTCAATCATGGCTTGTTGAGAGCTGTGATGTGGTTAATTGGTTTGTATTTCAGTTGTCATGAAATCCACATGTATGCCTCAGGACCGCATATTTTATAGCCTGGCCATGTCCAATGAATGTGTCGTGCAGCCTTCTGTTGTGTCGGCTGAGTGGAGTGCACATTACCTACTGTGAAAAGGAGAGTAACAACAACACCGGAGAACAACGTAGAGATAATATTGAAAATAGTGGTGAAACGTGATGACAATAATGCTATTAACAATGTGTTTTGAAAGTATCACAAATGTGCTTTAAAAATCCCAATGTGGAACAGACTGTAAACTAGTTTTCTAATTTATACAAAGAACTGAAAGTACTTCATCCACCGTATTTTTTTAAGAAAACGTGTGAATACTTTTGATGATTGTATCTTATTTTCTTGTCAAAAATATTTACATGGTTTTAAGGTACTGGATACCGTCAAATATTCACTGTGTTCTTAATCTCATTGCCGGGACCTACATGCTTTTTCTTCTGTCTGTGACCATGCTTTAATTATCAAATGTATTTTGTCTCCATTATTGTTGCTTTGTGGCTTTACAGTTGTTCAGTTGCTGGCAAGAACAATTAAGATATACTCAAATTGATTATTTATAATAAAACAAATTTCAAAATGCATACTTTACTTATCTGGATTCTGTGTTGTAATCCGAAATCACCGCAAATGGCCAACAAAGTTTGCATTGCATTGCACGGGAGTCAGATGGCTGAGCAGTTAGGGAATCAGGCTATTAGTCAGGAGGTTGCCAGTTTGATTCCCGGCAGTGCAAACCCTTACGAAAAGAAAATATATTTACCAATATATGATTTGAAATACATTTTAATATATTGTAATATATTATTTTCCATACATTGACCAATATATTATATATGGAAATACATGGGATAATATATTGATGATAAATATATTACTAATATATTATAAACTATGATAGATATTCATGTAATATATTGCAATATATTGCAGAATACAGCAATGATTGCAGTATATGGAACATGAATACATAATATATGTAGTTATATATCCCAAAATATATGCAATTCTGTATGCCACTTTATATGGGAAAATGTATGGGTAATATATTTAAAGATATAGTGTCACATGTATGCTTCATATATGGTAGAATATATTTTTTATATATGTAAAATTATATGGAAATATATATTGTACAATGTATGTGTACATATATATATATATTAGTGCTGTCAGTTTAACGCGTTATTAACGGCGTTAACGCAAACCCAAATTAACGGCGTCAATTTTTTTATCGCGCGATTAACGCTCTTTTTGGCCTAGCAAACTTTGTAGTTTTTTTTCACATGCTGTTGCAACAACTACCGAAGTTAGAAAAACTACAACACCACACCGGATCTAGCTAGACCGGAAACAAAATAACAGGCACGCCACACACTTGTTTGGCTTGGCTAAAGCGTAGTAGCAGAGTCCGTTTACGGATATGAGACATTCTCTGGTAGTAGGTTAACTTTACATTTTGAGTGGATGGCGAGCGCGAGACGCCGAAATGGATGCCAATAAGATTCTGAATGGAAAGTTTACTTTTAAAAAGTTGCCAAATGGTTCCATTGACAAGACCAAAGTGATCTGTGTGTTTTGTCGTTGTAAAATGAGCTATCATTGCAGCACGTCCAGTCTGAAATACCACTTGATGGCCAAGCACACAGATGATGCAAATTCTCCGCCCCCTCGTCAAAGCCAGGCGATTGCAATGTTGTTTTCAATAACAAAAAATATTTGCACGAAGCAATCCGAACCACTTTTCCATGTTGATAAGAGCATTAAAATTTGAAAAAAGAATGGGACAAAAAGAAATCAAGGGACATTTAGAATAGATAGAAATAGAAATGTGCGATTAATTGTGATTAATCGCGAGTTAACTATGACATTAATGCGATTAATCGCGATTAAATATTTTAATCGTTTGACAGCACTAATATATATAGATTTTTTTTATATTTTTTTATTACAAAACAGTTTATAGTTTTCTGGGTAATCCCGGTATAACTACCTATTTTATCAATTTTACAATATTTTGCCATTTTGAAGGAGGAATCCGCCATTGCTGCTTGCAGCTGTATATTTTTGAACATAATTAAAATATATTCTACCATATATTAAACATACATGTGACACTATATCTTTACATATATTACCAATACATTTTCCCATATAAATCGGAATACATAGTGGTATTTATAGATATAAAATTGCACATATTTTGGGATATATAAACACATATTATATATTAATGCTGAATATGTTGCAATGTATTGTACAATATAAATATTAAATCCCATATATGGACATTTATTGCCTAATATATCACATGATATTTTCCAATATACTGCAATATATTTTCCTTCCGTAAGGGAAGGGCTACATAGCCCTATGAAATGAGACACCACTTGGTTACGTATATCGATGTCTCTAAAGCAAGTAGTGTTATGCACTGATATCAAGCTAAATTCGCTGCTAATGGAGTTTAGTTAAAACTGTAGACATGCATGAGTCCATTCAAGGCTAATCAGAGAAATGCAGGACTGTTGTGCAAATCAGCAATGTAGCGTTAGCGTAGACATAGTCCCTCCAGCGTGTCCTGGGTCTTCACAGTGGGACGTGCCCAGAACACCTCACCAGGGAGGCGTCCAGGAGGCATCCTGATCAGATGCCCAAGCCACCTCAGCTGGCTCCTCTCGACGCGGAGGAGCAGCGGTTCTACTCTGAGCCCCTCCCGGATGACCGAGCTTCTCACCCTATCTCTAATGGAGAGCCCGGTCTCGTTCTTTTGGTCACTACCCATAGTTTGTGGCCATAGGTGAGGGTAGGAACGTCCGCCATTGTTGCAGGTAGCGCAGTATTCACATACCCCTAGGTTTCAATGAAGCTCCCGGTTTTAAAGGGTGTATACCCCTTCGTCTTAGCCCTACCCTTCGGGCAAAAAGAGTATTGGGACACCCTTACTCTCACGGGAATGCGCAAAACTAAGGGGTAGGGGTAAGACGGAGTATTGGGATTTGGCCAAAGTCTCTGTTTTTCAGGGTTAGGGTTAGTAACTGAAGTTCGTCCATTTTGTTGCACAGTGAACGTACGTGGAGAGGAAAAAACTGGGAATCAGTGTTCGGATCCCACGTCTGCGTAGCCGAATTAACGCTTACGCTCGCTTTCCCCTTCTACGGCGTTTCACTGCTTGAGCAAAGCCTAGAGCGGAATTGACAAAAATGCCCACTAATTTTGCCGCTGGGAGCAGAAAAGTGGGAAATAAATCCACAGGAGTTGTTTCCCTGATGTTTAGGAGTTCGTCTCTTGTTGGCAAACTCCGAAAATCTTGGCAGAAGACTGAATTAACAGACAAAACAAAACAGAGCACACCAACCGACCGAGGCAGCCACCCTCGGCACCATCCTGATATCACGCTGAACCACAATTCAAAAGCAATTTCATTTGTTAATTTTCAGTACATTTTAATGTATTATTTCTTTTGTCAGTTTCAAGTTATTTCAGTGACTATTTACGACAATTTTGTCCACGTGTGTAATAAAAACAACCACACGTTTCAATACCGTAGAATTTTGTTGTTAATTTGAGTTGAATGCCAGTTTCATTGTATTGTCAAAATAAGTCTTCTGCATAACAGTACCAAAATAAAAGTACTCGTCAACTTAGGTTGTTACACATAGAATAAAACACATTCAGGGCAGAACACTCCCTGCCTGGCATTTACTGATGCCACTTAAGATTCAACTGACCTTACTTGATGTTTGACCTTCTTTTGGCAAGAGCAAGATGATATCCGAAATGGTCCTTAGGAATGTCTTGACTTTATCTTGTGAAGACATCCTAACCCCAATTTTGCAGACATTCCCATCACTGCTTGGAAAGGTGGAAGTGACCAGGGGGTATTCCAAGTAGGGGGTTTAATGAAAACTTTGAGTTGTTTAACCCTGAAAAGAGGCATACTCCGAGTTCCACGTTCCAGAAAGAGAGGTAACGAAACCTTTTGGTAAGTTTCCATGGTAACTTACTCCTTGAAACTAACCTGCTCGCTAGCAGGTTTTCCATGCCAAACTCTGCGTTTCTACCGATCCCCTCCCACTTTCTTAGCCTGATAGCGTTGGCAGACACGGCATATAATTTCCTGGTTCAGCCGAGCGATCTCGAAAATTTTTTAAATCGCTTAGTTATACGCCGGGAGACGATTTTAAGACTGCGGTTTGATGTACTTTAATTCCCTGATGAATACCTAAGTTAACGTTACCGTTTCCTGTCACAATCTGTAATTTATTTTAGCAACATTCTCAGCCCTTGGGTCTTCATCGATAGTGTTACTCGCCGTGGATTTGCACTCAGAATTGACCAAATGCCTTTTGGCACTGAAATAAAGACAAATAATTGAAATGATATTTGGTCTTCTTTATTGCCTACAAATAGAAATCTAATAATGAGTAGCCTATTTCTATCGGCTATTGTTCCTACAATTTACATGACTCATATGATTCCTACAATTTACATGATGTAGGCTACCGTCCTGTAACTGTTATTTCAGCAAATCTATTTCAACATTGTTGGGGGTCAATATATTGGCCAAACAACCGAACCTAATTCCCTATGGTTTGAAGGGAGATGGGAAACTGAACAATGTATTAACATTAACCAAATAATGCCAATACCAATGGAATTGCAGTTATTTGACTATTTGGGTTAAATCAGAGCAAGAATGGTCAAATTAAGGTTAAATAATATAATCATTTTATCATATTGCAAACGAATGCAATCAATTAAGTTAACTCTTATGCCTACTCTACCATGATTATTGTAAACCAGAGATAGAAAGCATGAGGTGAGGAAGAAGGAGTAGGCCTAGGACAAGCCAGAGCTGAGGAGAAGGTCTCAGGAGATCAAGAATCCACAGAACAATGCTTCACAATTCCTTTTATACCCAAGAACAACTACAATCACACCAGAATCTTGACCCTTACTTATCAACATGTCTAGCAATGCTACAGTAAGTTACAAAGATGTGAGAGCCATCAAGTTGAGACTCCATCCAGTAACTCCATATTTTACAATATGAGAGGTGGGGGCAGGTGGATAGCCTTACAAGATCAGCCTTTATTCTTCTGCCCTATGTACAACATCTCTTGGTCAAAATAGAAATTCAGCAAATTCAACAATTAATATTAATGTAGGTTATTGTTCCTACAATTAACATCACCTGTGACCATGCATCCTCCCGTAACTTGTGTTCCAGTAAATCTTTTTGGAGATTAGCCTTTATTCTTCTATAGGCCTACACCATCTCTTGGTCAGTTTTTGGCACTTTCTTCACGAGGTGCAATTTGTACAACTCATTTACTTGTAACTGGGTATACATGAGATTACATTAGCTACATTTCACAGTTCCACATGCGAAATTCACCTGCCATTAAATGAACATCTCACTGTATACAGCATCCATGCTCTGTTCAACATGATCAGAATGTGCAAATCGTTTTTTAAATATTAATTATTCTCACAATGTCAGTGTGACATTGTGAGAATTACTACTTACTAGCCATAGTAGGCTAGTAAACGTAATTCCTTCTAGGAACGATAGGTCCTAGCTATGGAAACCAGAATAATGATATGGATATGACACTAAATTAAAATGAGCTTCTTAAATTAATTTGCTGAATTCATATTCATTGATAATTTAGCACTAGTTGTGTAGCTATGTAGCCTACTGTGTAGTTAATGTGTAGAGCTAGTGTTAGTGCTACCTCCTGGGAAACGGTCTAACGTTAGGCTATTATAACGTTATATGAACTCATCACTTTATTCCTGTCACACTTACCCTAATGTAGAGAGTAATACAACTTATAAAATCCTTGAACTTCCCTGTCAATTAGTGATGTGTCGTTCGTGAACGATTCGTTCATTTTGAACGAATCCTTATAAGGACTCGGGAGTAACGAGTCCTCTCAACGAGTGATTCGTTCATTTCCCGACTCGGTCTTTCTACGAGTCTTTGGATCATTTTTCACGTGACCTGCATAGGCTCTGTAGCTAGAGGAAACGAACGATTCGTTCCTTTCCCGACTCGGTCTTTCTACGAGTCTTTGGATCATTTTTCACGTGACCTGTATAGGCTGTAGCAAAAGGAAACGAACGATTCGTTCCTTTCCCGACTCGGTCTTTCTACGAGTCTTTGGATCATTTTTCACGTGACCTGCATAGGCTCTGTAGCTAGAGGAAACGAACGATTCGTTCCTTTCCCGACTCGGTCTTTCTACGAGTCTTTGGATCATTTTTCACGTGACCTGTATAGGCTGTAGCAAGAGGAAACGAACGATTCGTTCCTTTCCCGACTCGGTCTTTCTACGAGTCTTTGGATCATTTTTCACGTGACCTGCATAGGCTCTGTAGCTAGAGGAAACGAATGATTAGTTCCTTCCCCGACTCGGTCTTTCTACGAGTCTTTGGATCCTTTTTTCACGTGACCCGCATTGTATTTTTTAGTAGAGGAAACAGTTTCCTTATTCCCTTTCGCGTGGCCGCTGTTTTAGTAAGACGTGAATGAATGATATTCGCTCAAGTCATCATACTGACTGGTTTTGTTATTTTCACTTTACATTTACACTTACAGTTTAGTGCAGTGTAATTGTTTGACGTGATAATTAAATGCTAGTGTGATAATACATGACCAAATCATACAAACTCATGATACATTATTTTAATGCAGGAATTTATTTTGAAATAGTATTTGCTGGTGCACATGTCATGCACTAACCTACAGTGGACGTATAGGGGCTATACGTCCTTTGCAGTGGACGTATAGCCCCCAACCCCCCCCCCCCCCCCCCCCCCCCCCTGAAATGAACAAATGACTCGAAAAAAGATTCGTTCATTTTACTGAACGAGATTCAAAGAACCGAATCAGTAAAAAGAACCAAACTTCCCATCACTACTGTCAATATAAGTTATTTGGATCACCTAGCGCTGCAGATGTGTACAGAAGTGAGAAGCGGAAACGATTACATCTGTTTTCCGGTTCGAAGGCTGAGCGCTCCGCATAACCCCTATTTCAAATGAGCATATAAAGTCTGGCGAGATGAGGGTCAACTGAGGCACTGGCTGTCGGGAGATTTCCCGAACGGCCGGTCAAACGGCCGCGGCATAATGCAAAAAAATATATATAATACAGTCGTGAGCTGTCTGCGTTTTCGAAGTCCTGGGCCGTTTTTCAGTCTAGACTTGCCCACATCTGATTTCAGCTTCTCACCATACGCCTTTTGTTCTAGAGCTGAGCAACTGAACTGAATGCCAACCACTTCTCTTACCACTCCCCTTGTGGCCTGCCATATATAGGCCACTACATACCGGCTATTTTGAACACCACCAAATAACTATTTTCTATTCTTTCACCTATATCTGAACACTAAACTGGAACTCTTACGGATTTATTATAGATCCACTTACTCTTTGGGAATCATTTAGAGTGATTTGCACAACTTCAGAGTTTGATAGGGTTAGTAAGCTGATTTATAGCATCAAAGATTTAGAGTTTGTCTAGAAATACAATAGTGATTAATTACAATAAATAACTTGCAATTTTATTGCAACATAGCATACAGTGTGTTTCATTATCTCACTACATTGCACCACATCTCACCAGCCTCACTGGTATAAAACTATTTCAGACTGATGGGCAAATCAAGCCAAGAGTGTGATTAATCATCAATTAATTCATTTGTACACATGCAGATATGGGCATACATTGGTCATTTTGCAGCAAAACAATTTCATTTTCAGTGATTCTGGAGATGTGGTTGCACTTTAATGCATGCACACAGCACACAATATAAAGGTGGCATCCCAAACTACAATATCCTGTGCCATTAATGTAGAATAATTTCCATAAGATTTTCTTTCAAAAGTAAATTTTCTTCAGCATGTACTAAACAAATTAAACATGTTATGCATCATGATAAAAGAATGAAAAACATCACTCAGCCTGCCTTTGTGAAGTGCATTTATTCAACAGAGAAAGTGTTCCCTATTAAGTCTACATGACAGAGTTGTTGACATCCCATAGAGTAGCAAGGGGACAGCATTTTGTTGAAATGGGAATACAGAAGTAACAGTAATAAGTTATGTCTGTTACAGCAGCAGGGATCAGCTAACCAGGGGGCCAGCCCATCTGGCGCCCACCCATCACGTGGATATGGATGTGGTAGACTGATTGGCCGCCATCCGGGCCGTCGTTGACCACCAGCCTGTAGCCCTTGGGCAGGCCCACCTGCTCAGCACACTTCTTGGCCACGATCATCATGTGACCCAGTAACTGAGACACCACAGGTCAAGATAAAACAAATATAACTAATGAGTTTAAGCAGTCAATGTACAGTGCGTCCTTTTTGTGTCAAAATCCTAGAATTTTTAAGATAAATCATATCCTGCTTTGAATTAAACACTTAAAATCTAGATATGGCAAGGCTAGATCAGAATATTTGAGTCATTGTGGGAATTGAGTGTTTCCAATTTAAGAACAAGAACGCCATCTACTGGTCATGGTCGGATAGTCCACTGCAGCAGGCAATGCAGGTCTAGAGGAGCCATGCAGAGCAGGTTTTAGTCCACCTCCTCAGCTTTAGCCCCGAAACCAAACTATCTGCGAGTTAATGGTTTATTTTCTCTGGCAGATGAGTCTGGCTACGCTCCCATTCAAACAGATCAACCCACTTGGTTACGTACTCCAGATACACACTCCAATACCACGATGATAGTGCAGTAAGATGAACAATGACATAAATGTCCAGTAGCCTTCCAAAAGTTAGTTACTTACGACTGCATCACAATCTTCTGCTTTAGACAGTTGGACGATTGGTTTTCTTGGGACAACTAAAAAATGAGTGGGTGCCTGTGGAGTCACATCGTGGAAGGCAATGCACTGAAAAAAGACATGTGTTTGATTAGGCCTATGGGTGAGGGTTAGAGCTAGCAATATCGTATTAACGACACCAATTCATAACTAGCTAGCAAGCTAACACGGTGGCTACAAAGCCTGGCAATATGGTTTGCATGACACTAGTGTATGCACACCTGATCATCTTCATAGAAAATCTTTGCCGGAATCTCCTTGCGGATAATTTTCCCAAATATTGTATCTCCGCCAGGTTCGGCAGTCTGCGCTTTAGTTATCTCGTCAGCCATGGCGCAAACTAGAGCGCATCCCACGTTCCACGCTCAGGGGCTCGGGTTTAGACACTCAATATGGTTAAAGTCCATTGGCCGCGGACTTTTACAGCACAACTATTGGTTTAAAAGAAGGCAGACCGTTTGGGACATTCTGACAGGAAGTCCGATACGACACGTTCTGATGTTAAGATGGGGACTCGGTTGAAGGTGAGTTGTAGAAACGTCCTGTATGTAAAGCTAGAATATACCACAACGGTTTTAGTTTTGTTGTTGTTGTTTAAATAATGCAATAATGTTAAAATACATTATTGCTTTCCTATGTCCATGTGAAATGTATATTATAAAACATGAGAATGAATCTCTGTTCCACGGGGGTGTTCCATCAACGTCGCTAACGCAAGTTGTGTTTACACGAATACGTATCACTTGGGTAAACGTCAATTTAGATTTAGCTAAGCCTCAAGCCGTTCCACTTACCTTCCGTTCCACAAACAGGCAACGCTAATTCAAGCTAGACCTCAATAAGCTTATACTGTGCAGTCCAGATCAGGCAATCGTTGAAAAGAGGAGTTATGTCGCAAAAAGCTAAGCGTAAACCAGCAAAGTGTTTTCAGCAGCGTAAAACATTTTTTTTTTTGTTGTCACCAAAAAGGGAAATGTTTCCGGTAAAGGTTTGTTAACGACGATATTTAACCATAATTTTCGTCGACGAAAGCAACACTACTTGGAAAAACAGTCTTTTAAGGTTAATCAGCATGACTAAGAAAATATAATTATTATATTACGTACATATTTAATCCAAATCCAATTATTACTATTCTGTCTGACAGTGTATGGACAGCTGCCCCAGATTTCCTATTAACATGGTCTGCTTCCACAGATCCAGAGGGGGCTTGGACAGTGGCAGACTGTGGCTGTTTGAAGGGCAGGGGTGGAAACATTTAAAGGGCTGCTACTGTTGTCACAGCCTCACTTTGGGAAAGCATGCCCACATTTGGGCACATTGTAGGGGAAACTGTTGGGCACAGCATCTAATCGTCTTTTGGAAAGGGCACCATTTGGGACACTGTCATGTAGGGGCAGCATAAAGGGCACTTCATAATAGCACCCTTTTCCATTGGAAGTAAGGGCATGGGAACAGTCAAATTTAGACCATTGTAAGGGAACCTTATAGGGTACTGCATTACATTTTCTCTACTATAAAGAAACTAATTAAGACATGTTTTGACATTTATAGAGGGCACACTATCATTTGTATTGCATAAAGGGGCACCCTGGGCACTCAAGCATATTTCACAATGTGAATGGCAGACAGTAGGGTACTTGGTCACATTTTTGCCACTCTAGAGGGCACATTAGAAATGCTTTTTCGACCCTGGGGGCACCAGGCAGTCACCCCCCGAGTCTTCCAGTGGGCCTGGATACACCATGTGGACAGTACATTGCACCTATAATATTGGGGAAGCCAGAAGGAGAGGATTAAGTAATATAGAGGCTTGTCAACATATAGGCTATTTTAAACAATGAAAATGCTTTATACAATTGAATAAAAAGTCTCCTTGATTCTTTGTGCTTCAAAATTACCTGGAAAACTGATGACAATATTCAGGTACTGCTTTGGAGCAAGGTATACCCTTCATATTTCCTGGCATAGTTGCCTTTGCTAAACCTTTTGAAGTCACCAACCTGTTCAAGAATGTCCCACATGAAAAGACACACAGAGATGCAGACAGACTGAACAGTGGTCAAGGCGCGGCTACAGTGAGTTTGCTTCCTTGTGTGTGATTCCAGCAGACTACATCGTCTAGGCCTACCTGCATAGACTGCAGTCTACTACCCTAATTTCTACTATTATAGTCTACTACTCTCCTTTCTACTACTTTCTACAAAGGATGGTATGCTGCTCTTATGTGTTCATTGCCACCCTTGCGAGTTGCTGAAGTGTTTTTCTATGTATATATTTTTTAAGAATGACAATAAAATCTATAAAAATAAACTATGCTGGGCCTGCTGAACCTATACCTCTTCTACATATACTAGTCAGGGAAGCATTACTTCTGTCTCTGAAGACACCTTGGGGCTGGCGGGATAAACGCTCTTTGTATAATCTGAGCACCTTCATCCACAGGGTTGTCAAAGAACGGATAGGCCCTACGCCATAATTGATTGTAACTTGTCTATACGCTCTGCTTAATTTCTAAGGCCTTATTTTATGTAGCCTACATTTATCAATGGCTTTTGAAAACAGTTAGGCTAAAGTGCAGTGGCGGTCCTAGCACATTTGGCACCCCTTGTTCCGCCACCTACGCCGCTGGCCGCCCCAACAGAGTACACGGGACAAGTGGCACGAACACAATCACAAAACCTTTTTTGCCAGCAGAGGGCCAAACACACACATTGCGGAAAAAGCCGCCCCTCGGCGGAAAAAGCCGCCCCTAACTTTGTGGCGCCCCGGGCATCGGCCCGTGCGTAAAACCGGCCCTGCTTTAGTGACATTATTTCTTAACTTGTTTATTTAAATAAATACATTGTTTGGAGATGAAGTAAACACGTAAATGCATTCATGTCTGCACTTCAAAAAGTCTTCGCTTATGTTTCCGAACAAAGTGCTTTGCGCGCAGGAATTTACTCGACGGACTGTCTTTTGAGATTCTGTTTCTGCCTGTTTGAAATGGTTTGCAACACATCTTAGTTTAACCAGAGCCCATCTGTTTAGCTCGACTTTTAGCCTAACACGGAGCAGGCTAGGTCCGAAGTATAAGTTACCTTGGTTACGTAGCTAGAACTAGAATAAGCCACTTTCATGGAACGGAACTCTCGCTGAAATAAGAGAGACTTGGCAGAATAAGTCTCGCTTTTCCTTAATCAACGTTGATCGAACACCCCCCTGCTTTACTAGGCTTAGTGTTGCGGAATCTGCCGTATAGTGTTGACACTGACAGTTAGCTGTTTAAGGAATACTTGCTTTGCCAAATAGTGGTAGATAAACAAGATTGTGTTTATTCCATGGTTATTTATTTCCGTGCAGGTACTGAAAGCGTTCAAAGCTTTGCATCGGACAAGAATGGATGTTTTCAAAGAGGACGATAGAGCATTGACAGGTAGCAATTAGTACAGGGTATAGGCTACTCTAGTTGTGCATAGGGAAATGGCTAGTTTGGCATTTACGGTGCTAACATTTGGTCAGGCTGCTGCTGCAATCTGCATGCATCCTATTCTAATTAAAGTGTAATAATATTACACTGTAATTATATTCTATAACATATAATGTATACAGTAGCTAATCTAACTACATTGTATGCTACAAATCCTAATTCAAAGTATATTGTTGTAGGCTAAGTGGCCTACAACATGTAGTATGACTCAGTGAGGTGAAGTTAGTTTCATATTCGACATTCGTCTCACATTCGGAAGACGCTACTTTGCAGCGTCGAGTTAGGGACCGGGTGAAAACTAAACCATACAATTTAGGAAATGTATGTGTTTAATTATATTTCTATGGATATAAAACCTCAAACTGTCACCAGATTATTTTAATCATGTCTGGCCTACTTCCACACCAAAAGAATGATAGAAAACCGCTAATCTCTGAAAATTGCATGAAATCCTTGGCAATCTTAAAAATCTTTAAAAAATTGTACAGAAAAACCTCAAATATAGACCAGATTATTCTAATAATGCTTGGCCTACTTCCACACCCTTTACTAACCAGTATCCTTACCAGGTGCCCAAACCACCTCAACTGGCTCCTTTTGATGCAAATGAGCAGCGGCTCTCCTCCGAGCTCCTCACGGATGATTGAGCACCTCACCCTACCTCTAAGGGAGACACCAGCCACCCTCCTGAGGAAACAATTTGGTTATGACCCAACTTTCATGACCATAGGTGAGGGTAGGATCTAAACTTGACTGGTAGATTGAGAGTTTTGCCTTCCGGCTCAACGATGCGATAGTGCGAATGCTATTCGCACTATTGCCCCCGCTGCCCCGATTCTCCGGCCAACCTCCTACTCCATTCTCCTCTCACTCGCGAACAAGACCCTGAGGTACTTGAACTCCTTCACTTGGGGTAAGAACTCATTCCCTACCCGGAGTAAGCACTCCATCGGTTTAGAACCATGGCCTCAGATTTAGAGGTGCTGATCCTCATCCGAGCCGCTTCACACTCACCTGCGATATGATCTAGTGAGTGCTGAAGGTCACGGACCGATGATGACAGGAAGACCACATCATCCGCAAAAAGTAGCGATGGAATCCCCAGCCCACCAAACCGCAACCCTTCCCATCCCGACTACGGCTCAATATCCTGTCCATTAATATCACAAACAGGATTGGTGACAAAGCACAGCCCTTGCGGAGACCAACCCCCACACGGAACAAACTCAACTTTGTGCCAAGGACCCGGACAAAACTCTGGCTTTGGATGTACAGGGATTGGATCGCCCAAGAAGGGCAAGAATCCCCGGGCTTTGCCACTGTGGAGTCGTTTGACTACCTCAGTGACTACCTCAGCTGCATTTCTCCACCACGGCTTCAGCAATGAAGGCTTTGAACATTGCCCACTCCGGTTCAATGCCCCCAACTTCTGCAGGGATACCTGAGAAACTCTGCTGGAAGTGTGAGTTGAAGATCTCGCGAACAGGGGCCTCCTCCAAATGGTCCCAGTTTACCCGCACTACTCACTTGGGTTTACCAGGCCTGTCAAGTCTTCCCCCACCCCATGACCCAACTCACCACAAGATTGTGATCGGTTGAAAACTCCAAAACATACAACCTCAGATCCGACGACATGATTACAAAATCAATCATAGACCTTCGGCCTAGGGTGTTCTGGTACCACGTATACTTATGAGCATCCTTATGTTCGACCATGGTGTTTGTTATAGATAATCCATGACTAGCACAGAAATACAACAACAAACACCCATTCGGGTTCAGATCAGGGAGGCCTTTCCCCCCAGTCACGCCTCTCTGGGTGTCCCTGTCATTTTCCATGTACTCCCCACTGGGGCCCTAAAAAGGCAAAATACCCCGATCTTCTGTTCGGTCCATATGCATAGACAACAGTCAGAGATTTCCCCCCTACAACCCATAGGAGTAGGGAGGCGACCCTCTCGTCCATCAGGGTCGCCTCCCGCCTCCTCCAACTCCCAACAAATGCATCAGGCTACTGTGCATTTGTGTATACAGTTTCTCTTACCTGGAACATACGGTGGCTGGTGCTGTCTTGGCGTTGGCCTACATCAAAAACTCTTTAGTTTGCTTAACATTTTTTTTTTAAAGGTAAAGGGTGTGGTAGTAGGTCAGACATTATTTTAATAATCTGGTGTATATTTGAGTTTTTTTGACACAATTTTGAAAACGTTATTGAGATTAGGGAGGATTTTAAGATATTTTCAGAGATTAGCGGTTTTCTACCATTATTTTTACATTTACTTATTTCATTTAGAAAGGAAAGGCTGTGGAAGTATACCAGACATTGTTGGAAAACTTTACTGTTTGTTTGAGGTTTTATATTCATAAAATAATTTTAAAAGTCATAATTGTTCAAAATTGTATGGGTTTATAGTTTTCACCCGGCCCCTAAGGCAACGCTGCAAAGTAGTGTCTTCCGAATGTGAGACAAATGTTCAAATATGAAACTAGCTTCAACTCTGTGTCGGACTCAGCTCCAGAACGAATTAAATGGGGGGGGGGGGGGGGTTCACAAGGGGGCACGCATTTACAAAGCATTTGAGAGTCAAAATAAGAGCAGACCTGCATATTCTGCAGGAAAATGTAGCCATCTTGATATTTAATTTATAGCCAATGCCAGTATTTCTCAATTATACTTTAACAAAATATTTTTTTGATGGGGCGCAGCATTCCATTTGGGGGGACATTGCGCCCCAATGCCCCCCCTTGGAGCTGACCCTGCATGTAGTACTACATCATAGCTACCTATCCTTGCATGAAAAGTATTACAATGAACCATGTGTTTAGGTATGATAATATCATAACCTTGTGTTGATTGAAGTTGTTTTTTTCTTACAGCTGCAAGGTTAAAAATAAATGAGGAATACAGAAAAAACAAAGAGGAAACTTCAGAAGAAAACATAAATAAGGTGAAATAGCTAATAATGCCAAGTGATACTGATAGGTAAACACAGTAGCATATGCTGAGTTCAAGAGAATATGTACACCAGAAGAAAAAATCACCTTATTGCAGGACATCTGTAGCCTGAAGTTGTCATACTCATAATTCTAGTCAGAATATGAGTCTGAAAAGTCTCCGTTGGGCTGTGACTACGGGGCGTGTGTTTCAACCGAACTCGTAAAACAAATGCCTCTTCGCTCAATTGGATAGACCTACAACCAATCAGAGCAACGTAATATGTTGTTTGTTGAAAACAAATTCATCCCAAGCGCTCTTTCGTGACGTTGTTGATTACGTTACTGTTGATCATCTGTCCATCATCGTATAAAGCCCGCCCTGGCAATTTCATTGGTCAGTCCCGATTCTGTTTTTCTGTAGTTGTCCCCAATACAAGACCCTCCAGACCCAACTTCCCGACCAAGTTTTTTTGTGGGCGGGGAGAAGTTGGGCTGGCAGCCAGGCTAGGACATTTGTGGATCATAAAGATTCAATTTTTTAATCATTGTATACATCAATCAGTGTGTCTTGCTATAGCTAATATGTCTGCATTGGGCTGTTTGCCATATACTTTCAGATGATAAAAATGAGCTCTGATGTGGAAAGTATTCTTCGTCTAAATGTCATTCAAGCTGAGCATTTATCACAAAATACTATACGTAAGTTTATTCCATGCCTTTACATTTTTGTCTTGCACAATAAGGTATAAAAGGAAATATTTGCATTCCGATTATTATCCAATTTACTCCATCTTGTAGAGCTTCGACCCCGAAAGAGCCTTCTTCTGGAGAATGTGCCATACTGTGATCAACCAAGGAGAAAATCGTGACAGTAAAATTATCATTCTAGTACTAAGATCATGCCTCTACAATGTTACTGTAATGTGTCCAGACCATTTTTTCCTGTGTATGAAGAGCAATTTGGACTGTCAAAAGACAAAAGGTTATCACTAACATGGAAATTATTTTCAAAATATTTAGACTTTACTGGACCATATGTTATGTGTTACGTGTTTCATTGTTGTAAGATATAGTCACATAACTGTGCAAGCTATTGATTTGACTATTAAACTCACAAGTGAAGGTGCATTATACATTTGCTGCTCTCTTTTCATCTGCTACATGTTGTAATATTGTTATGGTCAATTAAGGTAATATTTGAACTGTCCAAAGTTTATTTTTATACAATTCTCAAATTACAAGGCATTATATGCGTTTAGAAAAATGTCCATATTCAAAATATTTTCAATTGTCAATATTTCAGATACAGTTTCTGATTGTCTGGTAGGTGACATTCAACTCTGTATAACCCGAGACAGCTATCAACTCGGCAGAAAACTTCCCTCTGTATGCCTGCGCCTTGTCCATTCATTGTATATTGTATATAGCGGGGCAAGTTATCCCTTCTCAGCATGAGAAATACAATAATAATAATAATAATTCATTTTTTTAGTGCTTTTCTAAATACCCTAAGTCACCTTATAAGTGTGAGGACAAGCAAACAAGACAACAGTAAAATATAAAGACGAAGGATTGAACAAAACAGACAAACAGAACATTATAAAGAAAAGCTAACATATAAGTCTAATAATACAAGGTGTTGTGTGAGAGTATGGTAAATGGTTGAAATGTGTGAGTCTCACGGTGAATGTGTGAGACTTTAGAACCCTGATAGAGCCTTCTGCATGTGCCAAGGTAATCTGCTTGGGCTTGTATGAAATGTCAACTAGCAGTGGTGGACTCAGGCTATCTAAGGGGAGGGGCAAAAAAAATAGGGAAAAAAGGGCACCAGCTGCATATGGTGGGCCACAGGGGTGTTGAAAGACAAAGATCTACTTTGGCACAGGCCCCACTCATCACTTATTTTTTCCTCCAAGCTTGCTGTGTAAAGGAAGTGTGCAATACAATGCACTAAACAAACCTCCCTTGCTAACCCACTATACGTAAAGTTCAGGACATAAATAGTAAATGTGGAGAATTTGTGGCAATTTGACAATTCTTTTCGCAATAATTTGCGTGCAAAAAAAGGCATCATGTAATATAATACGTTGGACTCATGTCGTTATTATGTTTAAGTCAAAATAAGATGCTTGTTTTCTCCACTGATAGGGCACCCCAGAAGGCACTGCATCATGCTTTCTCCACTGGTAGGGCACCCTAGTGGGCACTGTATTAGAACAGTGCTATGCATGCTACCACATAATATTATTCAAAAAGCAGACCACTGGGTTCAGCACAGTCTGAATAGTTTGTCCTGATTTGTCGAAGTCCCTGATTAAATACCTTCCTGTTACATTCCTCCGGGTTTGGCTAGAAAATACCCTACCCTTGATAACGGTATGCCTGCTCAACAAGATACAAATACATAAAAAATACAATAAACTGAGTGCAGCTGGGGATACACCACGAGGTGGTGCTGTTTAAGCATAAAATCCTTAAGGCATAATTGAAAAGGGAGTGTTCGCTTGTCAAAACCTTTAGCTACTCAGCTCTTGCTTGGCATTGACATCGTTCTCTGTTCTAGTGTCTGTGCAAGGGCCGTGTGTTGGGATTTGACCAAATGTATTTCCAATTTTCAACATTTTGTTTCAGTTTTCCGTAGACGCCACGTCCTTCAAAGCATATGATACATTTCAAGTAGAAATCACAACCCGGGCGCGGAAGCTCTGCACAGGTGAACAACCATTTTCCGCATTGGTGAGGAGGACTGCATCGGGACCCTGGTTGCTGAAGATCTGGTCGATCGGTAAGAAGGATTTCTGTGATGTCACTGCGTATGCCAGTCTAACATAGCAATATCGATATGTCATGGAAAAAGAATTGTTTTGCTTAGTTCAGGTTTTCAAGATGATATACTGCCACCCTTCCCATCCCTTGTTACATGCTATAGCCCAACAGCTTATCTTCTAAAGTGGTTTTGCTATCATTGAATTAATTCAGTTTAAATCATGCCAGTTATAGCTTGCCCTTGAGTTGCATAATTGTATTCAGTCATTTTATAGTATTAGTCCTGTTTTTTTGTTATTGTGTGTTTTAGGTGGCTTTCTTCTCATTTATAACAGTAAGGTTACTTTGAATATTTCATCTTCATTAAGTAAATTCTGCCCATGTTTGCCTAATCTTTATTGGTAGGCTATATTGGATTAAACTGTATTAAACTGATTGTAAACTGTACTGTATGCAAGATACAATTTTGGAATGGAAAAGCCTAGGTCATGCTGGTGGCTCTACCTATGTGTTCATCTGTCAGGCTACACTGTCGCTGCTGTAGCATGCAGCAGGTTCACCCATCTATGTGTAGCCTTTGTCAGTGGAATTTTTTCTCTCCAGGTGGCGTTTATCCAAACTGGTTAATATTGCTTGATGCATTGGCAATCCAGTAGGCCTATTAAGTTCAAAGACTGGGTCTGCCAAAATTGTGTCAAAAACAATACCTCATATGATTTAAGTCTGCCAAATGGAATTGTATGGTGTTGAAGAAGGCTCCATTGAACAGTGGAAAGCTTGTACGTATTATTGATTGCAAATTATATATATTTTTGTATTACATTTTAGAACAATGTCCTTTAGATCTGTCTTAAGTTGGTCTTTGTGCTGTTCATACAAAGGGGTTGTGGATAACTAAGGGGTCTTAACCCCCTACTGCGATTAGGCCTATATTCTGTTCAGTCATCCATGTGTTCTCACATAGCCTGAGTAGCCCACTGTTCTGCAACTGGCTATTGGCAAGCACTCCATCTCTCCTCAAATTGCTGCACTTCCTTTTCTTTGCCCTTACAGTGGCACTGCTGTCCCCGTATCAGATTCTGCACAGTAATGCGGTGCTCTACGATGTTGTCTCCTTGATTTCTCTCAACTCTGTCCCAAAACACAGTCACACACAAATATATACCCCCTCCCCTCTTTCCTTTTCAGGCATTGTGTTAGTCAAAGAACCCTCAAACCTTATTGTCTTCTGGGGTCCTCCTGAATACATTGTTGCTAAAGATGGGTGGAGGAAGGTAGCTACAGTGTTAAGTGATTTATTAATTTTCTTTGGAAGTGATGGCTCCCACAGGGGCCATTGATCCCTGTAGGATTTAGAACTTTGCGTTATACATATCCTCACACCTGGTATGAGTTCCCTCACCCTAGACCTCTAGGTCTAGACCTCTTGCCCTTTGCCCTCTAAAGCAAATAATTAATGATTAAGGCTGGTGGGTTCTGCATCACCTTTCCACAAAATGTTGAAATGTTTCCAAGAGGAGTGGAGGATCTTAAAGCAGCAAAATTGAGACAGAATTTGCCATGATTTTGGAATAAGAAGTTTGACAGACAGGTTCAGTCTACACAAGACATTAACTTTGAGAATCACTTTGGCTACCCATAGCATGTTTCTTTCATGACAAAAGCTGATCATTGTAGACTTCATTCACTATTTGTCCATTGGAATGAAAGCATTGGACTTGAATGAATTACTTTCCCTGTAGTATCCTACCTTTTGATTGAACAACGAAAAGCACAGTCCACATATCACAATGTGGGTTTCTGTGTAGAATGCATTCATTACATAGCTGGGGAGTTTGATGTTGGCAGGCAATAGGCATCTGAAAATAACACTGAAAGTCACTGCATTTTCCTAGATGCTTCACATAGTAGACAGTCTTGTCTAGAAATTGAATAGAAAGAGACTATGGTTATCATAGTGTCTTTTATGGGGAAACATTTGCTGTCACAATAATAATTTTACGCTTAACCCAGAGGGCGGTGAAGGATTACAAACCCTTGCCCATCTATAATGGAAAAAAAAGCACAAAATCATCCAAATGTTGTTGATAAACCCACTGAGCCTACACAGAACAATATGGAAGCCCATAGGGGATTATATTCAAACAATAATGTAATTTCACAAATACATTATAATTTACAGTATATGTAAGTGTTATTTAAGACAATATTCAAATATTAATGCAATAATCCAAATTGCATTTTCACATGTCCACATATGGGCGTTCTATGACAATAATAAAATAAAAATGGAATAGCGGTTTGACATTTCATGCAGCAATACAGACTTTGACATCATGCAATGACCGCAAAAGACAAGTTTGGGTAGGTTGTCTCTGGTCTACAGAGAAAATGTGATGTTTTAACTGAAGAACCGCCTTGATGAGAGGTCTGACGGATTGCATTTTCCTGATAGAATTTTGTTCCTAAAATAACGTGGTGTCTTGGAAATGCAATTGATTGGGGGCGCTGTTTAGCTTAAATTAAATTACAATTTTGTCCGCTGCACAGCACATTCGAGTCTTTTAAAAATGAGATTCTCATTCAAAGCCATTTTCATTTCCATTTTAGATATAAAGTGCATTTGTATTTTTATTAAGACTCGAATGAGTGAGAGTGAGATCTGCTGCCAAAGAGATTGAGCGGCTGTGTAGCATAGAAGAAACCAAAAAAAACGAAATTGTGGATGAGCCAGACATGTAATTTGCTGGTACATTTTGAAAAAGTGGGGGTAATTCTTTTTTTTTTTTTAAGATTCATTCATATTTGTAAAGCATTTTGTGTTCATAACAAATGCTCAACATGAGTATGTTGAATACATTCAAATGTCTTAAATGAGAAGCTTTCATAACCGAATGATGCATCTGTAAATATGGTTTATTTTTTATTTATTTATTAGATTTCACAGACTTTTAGGAGATGGTAGGAAGCAATCAAAGGTTTGTGGGGCACAGTGGATAAATCCTGAAGGAAAAGCCTGCACAATTTCTGTTAGCCTATCTGGACTAAGCCAAATGTTTTTTTTCCCACACCAGCATGGCTTTAAACTTTAATCGGCAGGCCCACTGAGTGTTACATCATTTACATTAACATTTACATTTAGTAATTTAGCAGACGCCCTTATCCAGAGCGACTTACAGTAAGCGGACATTCCCCCTGAGGCAAGTAGTGCCTTGCCCAAGGACACAACGTCATTTGGCATGGCGGGGAATCGATCCGGCAACCTTCTGATTACTAGCCCGACTCCCTCACCGCTCAGCCATCTGACTCCCAGATGGCTGATCAGCAAAGTTATCTGCTTCTGATCCTTCCTATCCCACATGCCAGTCAAAGGTTGGGACTGGGGATACCTGTGCAGACTTGCTTGCCCTTTTGCTGAAGGTCAGGATGCAATTAGTGGATTTATGACCGCTTTGGAAATGTTGTTGGATGAGTTCTACTGGATTTCAGTGGCAATTGCCGTGGCAGTCTTATTGGCATTGTAATGTAATGTTTTGCATTGTGATGGACAAGTTGAAGCCTAAGGTATTGGTCAAAATGAGGATGGGAGATAGATCTGAAATCCGTCCATTAGTAAAAATTTTAAAAAAAAAAGTCAAGTCTACATAAATTCAAACATTGTTGAAGTGTGAGGACAAAGTCTTTATTTTTTTGCCAGATTTTTACAGTTAGATTGTGGCCTTTCTAAAGACTGTCTGTAGGAATTCATGATAGATAATAGGATAATATAAGGAGATTAAAGACTTAGACTTAGAAACCTCTTGTCAAACTGAAGTGTTCCTACAAGCCCCTTGTCAAACAGAGGTGTTCCTCGAGAATGCCAACATCTAAAGGATATCCTCTTAGGTTGTTGTAAGATTTGTAGAAACCATTGTCATAACATAGTCTGAGCTGATCTTGACCAATTTGCTTGGGATGGTATGCTCTAACCTGTCGGCCTACTCCAAACACCAGGCCATAAGGCCAATATCAAATCCTCAGACAAATCCAGGCAGACCTCTTCCTAACCCCTCAAACAGGCCTGGCTGGGAAAGAGTGGACTAATTGGATTGGGGGCCTCCAAAGGTTTCCCTGGACAAACCAAAGCAAAAGGGCCCAAGGTGACAAACAATTTTCCTCTGTTGTAGGATGAAAGGAGTGGCTCCAGGATGCCCTTTGGATATTGCTTATATAGATGTGAATAAATAGATGTTCTCTATTTTGGCAAAGCTTCTAAGCCAAGGACCTCCTTTCTTTGGAATGGCCGTTATATGGTACTCCGTACTTCACGATTACGGACACATGGGAAGGGCCTACACATAGATGGAACGCCCTGAAACGCCCTCTCCGTCGTCTCCGGGGCCGTCGGAGAGCTGTCCCGTGCACCGTTGAAATTCCTGTCGATCCGTCATGCCGTGCTGTACAGCGACGGATACCCCTTTGCCGTGATTGGTCCGCTACGACATCATTTCCAAACGACATCATTTCCGACTTCAACAGAAAGGCGTTTTCTCTAAGGTCGTCTTCTTGAAAGACGTCTGTGATGAGAACTTCTTGGAGAGAAAGTTTATTGTGAGCTAGTTTATGCTCTACTCTAGCGAATTCAGAAACGTGAGTTTGTTGTCTGTGCACTGACTGCCACAGTTTAGTGACCTAGAGTAGTACATTGTAGTTTTGACTGTACATACAGTTTGTATGGATCTTTTTGTTTCCAATTATATCAGTCTTTTTGTTTATCATTTTTCACATTTGGATTATACACTTGGTGGTGGAGAAATGAATTCACAAAACCAGAGCCTTGTCTATATCGTATCGTCTCGTCACATGATCAAATAGAGACTAGCCATTGCACAACAACATACATATTACCCAGCAATCATCAGTGCTAATCACAAAAATACCAAAGAAAATAGGAACGTATTCATTTAATGGAATCGTTTTTTAATAGTTTCTATAGTGTATATAAGATAAGCATATCATTTTTTTTATAGAGTGCTACTATTTCCCCCACAAATAATACCTACCATGATAGAGATAAGTTTGCTCTTTCAGGTGTTTGAATTGCATTAGACACAGTTTAATATAATATTATGTCACTGCACCTGTTACACTCATCGTTTGACTAGTGACAGCTGGTAGGAGGGTCACACGAGTGATGAGAGGTGGGAAATAAACAACGGCGATTTCTAACTTACAAAGACGCAACAAAGCAACGTGTTTTTGACAAAAAAACGCTTCTCCACCTACTGTTCTGGCGGTGAATTGTTTTCAGCACCCCTAGCCTTCGGAGAACCATAAAGGCAACAGAAATGCTAATTTATCCGGCGGCCCGCCCATCCGTAACGGAGTCTGAGTACCATACTGGCACCTTAACTGTCATATGCTGAAGCTAAACTCCAATCCAAGAATGTTGGAGAAGTTGAGAAGAGGACCCCTTTAGAAAGATTAGATTATTGTGTAAATATAGAAACAGAGGACCCCTTTAGAAAGATTAGATTATTGTGTAAATATAGAAACAGGGGGCCCTACTACCGACTAGTTCCAGCTTGTTAAAACTGTGAAGGTTTGTTTTTCTAACGGTGCGTGTCCACTGCAGCGACGCAAATCGCTTGCCAGCGCTTGCCTACCCACAGTTCACCACGCTCGAGGGCAGGTCAGACAGATAAATGCAGATTTGTAGTTGTCTAAAGTCACTGTTATAGTTCGTATAACGTCATGGCAAAGTGTGCAGACTTGGGTTTATGTACTTGCAATATCGATCAAAATACAACTTGTATACAAAATACAAAACTGTTTATAGACATACACCTTGACATGTGTATTTTTTTTTTATTATATTACTCAAAGTCTCTGCTAATCTGTCGATACGACTAGGGAGTCTCAACCGGGCTAGCTGGCTAGTTACCACAGAACAAAGTTACATAATGTGACAAGATTGAATTTGAAAGTACAAAAAAAACACAAGGAGTACTGACAACGTCGGAAACCCTGCACCATGCATCATTCTTTTTGTTAATGTCTCTGTACGAAAACAGACACGTATCGAACAAGACTGGGTACGCAGCCATACACACAATTAGTTTCTCCTCCATTTTGAAACTGGAAGCTAGAAATGTTTACCATGAATCCTGCCATTCTCAACAATATTTAATCAGGGATGATCATCGGTTTAATAAGATTAACAAGCAATATTTCACCTACATGCTACCAGACGACATTGCTCGTGATCTGAAGGAGACGATGTCCGTCATTATGGCAGGTTGTTGAAGTCCACATAGACACGTTAATGTGATTGGCTAAAATTGGAAGAGACGATCTGATGGGCTGCACAGGATATCTTTTAGAAAAAATGCATTTGTGGATCAAAGCGCGTCAGGAAAGTTCCAAAAATCCACACGAACGAATGCAATGATTCACACCAACGAATGCAGGGATTTGTAACTTGTGTTTGTCAGGTTGCAAACGAATGTAATAGGGTCATTTATTTGTGAATCGCGTTACATTAGTGAATCACGAAATACATTTGTGAATCGTGTTACGTTTGTTTGAATCGTGTTACGTTTGTTTGTTTGAATCGTGTTATGTTTGTATGAATCGTGTTACGTTTGTTTGGATCGTGTTAAGTTTGTTTGAATCGTGTTGCGTTTGTTTGTTTGAATTATGAAACTAATCTAACTCCATAGCCCGGTCCCAAAACAAGCTCTTCTCCTGTCTGGAGGTAGAGTAATGGAGGATTTGAGGTTACCTAAAAAGCGGAGAAAACTGGACCAGCAGCCTAGCATGCGCTTTTTTTTCAGACAGTTAGTAACTTGATACCGAGCTAAATGTGTAAGCAAATTAAACAAGTAGCCTCATAAAAGCACACGTCGCTGTTTTTCGGATAAAATGAAATTGTCACAATGCATGCAGTCATTGTCTCTGAGAAATTACACTATTCCTTTAGATGTGAAGTCAATGTAGTCATTGTTATATGTTCTAAATGTGCACATTTTTATATATAAATATAGAATTGTAGGCAATGCACTTAACAACACTTTTTTTGGGGGGGAAGGGTATTCATTTGGACCCCCTCTAAACCATGGTTACGCCCTTGAATTATTTACACCAATATTGTGTGCAATGTGGTGTGTGAGTTTTAAGACGAGGAAAATTCGAAATAATTATAATAAAGAAATAGGCCTACAGTACCTATATGAGAGATCCAATAAGAAAAGGTGTTAACACAATAGGTGATTTCGCAGCTTGGCTGCTTGGCCCCAGTAAGAAAATGTATAAACACAATAGGTGACTTCGCAGCTTTGCTGCTTGGCCCCCAGTAAGAAAATGTAAAAACACAATAGGTGGCTTCAGTAGCGGACTGGCCATCGGGAGCACCGGGAGAATTCCCGATGGGCCGAAGCACTTCTGGGCCGGAGGGCCGCTTTTTCCTTATAATTTTTTTTACTAGCCTACTAATAACCATTTCGGCAGAAGATTAAGTGACACGGTTGGCCAGCAACACGGTTGGCCGGCCCCCCTTTCCCCCACGATGGTTGGTCTATTCCAAATGAACATATGCAGCCCGTGCCGCTGACACACAACAGTGACACTGACAGATCGAAAGCTAGCTTTAGAGACAATATAAAGATGGAATACCAGGCTAAGAAACGTAATTACCTTCACTAGACCATGTCTTATCAATTGGACAAACGGCTGTTTGTTTGTTTTACATCAAGCTCCAAAAACTATTTTTCGCCCATATCAGCCCCAAAAATTGCGCTCGCATTAAGCGTTGAAGTACCTAACTACCATTAAATCAGGCACAGAATTTGAATGCATTAGCAGGGCGCTCGCTGTGGTGGCGTATACGGGACCGGTTCTGGTGGGCCTGTCTGGATCAAAGTCCAGGGCCTGTTTTTGCTCCCAGTCCGTCCCTGGGTGGCTTTGCTGCTTCGCCCCAACATGATGAAAAGTAGGTAGCCTACTGTATTACTTTGATTAAACGCTGCGGCGTTTATTAGACATTTTTCATTTTTGGTACAGCGTTTATTCGAGGGCGGCGTGTAATTAAACAAACTGAAAGTTGTGCAGAAAGCACTCACCAGCAGCAACAGATCTGTAGCACGCGAACTTGTGGTTGATGAAAGGCGAAATTTGCAAGGGGCGAAGTCAGCTACCTCGCTATATTGTACACTTGTGATTTACTTGTGTAATAAATACAGTGTTTTAATTCAACAATTAAATAACAGTTTTTGTTTTTTTGGGATGCAGCGTTTAACCAAGGGCGGCATTTAATCGAAGAAATACACGCATTGATATAAATCACATATAGCTCAACCTAGATATAGGAGAAAACATCCTAATTTCACACATGGGAAAGGGGGAACAAAATTCTACGGAGCACCGGATGCATGGAGCAGATCACTGGGGTGACATAACACACACAGGTCTGCTCTTGAAGACACAGTACAGCTTTAATCGTTGACGTTCAACTGCTGGTTTTGGCGCATAAAATAACTGTTTTTTCTTAATGCCAGTTTAGTACTGATCCTAACTGTATGTTATACAGTGAATAAACCACAGTTATTTCAGGCATTTGCATTTGTTCCTATAGTGTCTGTCTTGCTAACTTTCTAGGACTTTCTAACCTTATCCATGTATGATTGTGAAAATCAGCAGCATAGACCATATTTCAGTAGGAATCAGAAAATGGGTCTGCAGATGGACAAAACATAACACATTTTTGTAAGGTAAAGAAACCTGCCGTAATTAAATTTAGTCAGAATCAAGAAAAAAAACTACCTACTCCTGGACCCTCGTACAGTACAAATCCAATATATTGTATTAACAATGCATTTCTAACATAGCATTTAAAGTTTCTGTAAAGCAGAACTGAAAATGAGTTTTAAGTTCATCACACCACAGAAGAATGTGTTGTTAACTACCCATCCAAATTCGAATGAAAAAAACACTGAAAAGTATGTTAAATTAGGCTTTGAAATCTAGAGAAAATCAGCTTCTCTGCTTCGTACTGGGGGAGCATGTTGCCTGAAGGAGCTGAAGCTCCGCCCACTCGAATTTATTAAACAACAGCAACAACTAGCCAAATCAATTGCAGATATCAGAACAGACCTACCTGCAGTCTCTGTGTGTTTTATTTGTTAATTGCTTTGTCTTTGCATCCAACCAGCTGAGTAACAGAATGCAGGTTATATAAACCGTCTGTGATCTGACGTAGATAGGTGGCTGTCACAGGAGCACTATACAAAATACTAGCTATACAAAACCTGAGCTTGAAACGGGTGAGAAACTCTTCAACAGTCTAACTCCACATTTCAGTGCGACAAAGTTTTCGCACTTTGCACATGCTTTCAGCAACTCATTTTACATGTATATAATGTACTGAGAAGCAAATCATGGAATTTGCTTCACAGCACCTTTTAAACCTCTAACTTTTGATCTGGACTCCTTTGTGTATACATGGTGCCTGTATGAAGCCTGGTGTGGCTGACCCCCTGGCCACAAGCTTATTGGCTAGCTTGAATGTCAAACTGCTAATAGTGAAACGTCTTATTGTTGATCTCGAAGGCCTTCCAACAAACCACGAGTGTGTAGTTACATTGGAAGCAGTTTATTGATGACAGACATATCTTCCTCAGTTACTCCCTGTACTTAGACCCATGAGCCACTGACACAGAAATAATCTCCTGCCTCTAGTTGCCATGGCGGTGCATTCTTCACTTAATGAAGGTCAGCCTTTGAGGACAAACAAGCTGAATCTGCAGATAACCCAAACATATTTTTAAATTAAACGGCCCAAGTGACATTGCCGTGTTTTGAGTGAGACCAGTGTGCGAAATACGGGGGGGTCCCCCCCCCCGATTAGGGGGGGTCCCCCCCCCCGATTACCCCATGAGCCCCCCTGAAAGCCTCAAAAGCTCAATTTGAAGGGGGTCGAAAAAAAATTGATGCGCCCACCTTCATTGACCAACCAGTCGGAAAGTCACTTGTGCTAGCAGCAGTAGCAGCTAACGTTACCTCAGCACCTGCTGCGTCTTCGGAACACTTGGCCTCAACTAAACGTTGTTCTTCTGGGGAATCACTGTGTGGGAGAGGAACCTCTGTTCTGGTAGTGAGTGGGACCATTGTGCTAGCTGCAACAGCATTGTCATTCGGTGACTCTTCTTCATCTCTTAGTGCCAACGTTTTGGATGTGAACCCTAATTGTGTGAATGATACACTCTGCTTTCGCTTGCAAGCCTTTGATTTCTCACCGTTTCGGTTTGGCGCACATGGCTAACTATACGTAGCCTACACAGGACTGGCTGGCTCCGAATCACTGAGGTTTGAGTTGAGAATCACTGAGGCAGGACTTATTTTATGTTTACCTCAGTCTATGTTCTAAGAAACATAGTATAGTTTGGAATGAGTTGTTTGTGTGTGTGAAGGAGAGATGGAGCTGGGCTGATGCTGGGATGTCTCGTGATTCGGCTGAAATGAAAGACTAACTTGTTCTTGAGCATAACATCCTCGTCACTGATGACTCGGGGGAGATGAACTTACTCTCAGGGCTCTTTTATAGAGGTTCTTTTGAGTTTGAGATGTAATTTTAAATATAACTGCAAGCAGTAATGGCGGATTCCTCCAAACATTGCAAACCCTTGAAAAATGTATATTCTTGACAAATTGTAACTGTATAGAAAAATCCATGCTGCAGACTTACCAATGGGATACCAAATCTGACCAAATCCAAATATAGCTGCAAGCAGCAATGAGGTGGCCAAGCAGTCAATGACCCAGAAAACATTTCAGACATCCTCAGAAGAGGGTAACGAGTACACGCAGCAAGTTTGGTGTGAATCCGTCAAAAAATTTACTGAAATACAACCCAAATTCCTGTTTGCTGGCTTAACAGCATTTTGATTGCCTGTACCGGGCAAACGGTTTCAAGAATCAAAACACCATGTGGTAGCTTTTGTGAGGCTTGTTCTGAAGATAATCTCTGCCAAATTTGGTGAAGATTGGACAACATGTGTAGGAGGAGTAGAGAAGAAACGTTTTTCAATGAATTCAAAATGGCGGCCGCAACAATTCGGCTATCATCACAAATTATTATGAGTCACACACGGGATGTCCCAAGATATCAGGAGACAAAGGAATCACTTAATAAAACCAAACAAATCAATAGTCATTTGCCAAAACACATTTTTGCTTCCAGCGGCCCGCCCAGTGATCACATGACACCAAATTGTGTGGACATGCTCAGAAGAGGGTTCCGAGTCATCATACCAAGTTTGGTGTTGACATCTCAAAGATTTGCCGAGATTTGAACCAATTTCCTGTTTGGTTGCTTTGTTGCCGATTTTGATTAGCTCTACCGGACAAACGCTTTTGAGAATCCAATATAAAAGTAATGCCTGAGTGAGGCTTGCTCTGACAATGATGTGTGCCAACTCTGGGGAAGATTGGGAAAAAATTGTAGGAGGAGTAGGCTTTCAAAGGTTTTTGATAAAACCGGAAATGGCAGAAAATCTATATAACCGGAAATTGACGTCATAGGGTGCGTTGAACTCTTGATCCAGGGAATCCAATGGTTCTTCATTTTTGAAAATCAGTCATACGGTTCAAAAGTTGCGTGTGTAAACACAAGTCCAACTTTGACCCATTGCGAACCCCGTGGCGCTAGAGTGGTCTAATGGGAGACATGAAACTTGGTGTAAGTATAAAAGGGACTGTCCTTAATGAGTGTGCCAAATTTCACAAAAAGTTGTCGATGGGGTCTAGGGGCTGCCATAGACTCCCATGGTACAAGAATTACAAATAATAAAACCACCAATAACAATAGGTTTCCTCCTGACGGAGGAATCCTAATAAGGTACTGTATAATTGCCAAATTATGTTTATAGTTGCACGTTGATATTTCCCTTGCTCTTCTCAGCTATTTTGTCAGTTTGATATGTAGTTTATGATTCCCAATGCTGACTGGCAAAGTTTAAATGATGAGGTATTCCTTGAAAGCCTATTGTCAGAACATCCTAAAGGATTTGTCATCAACCAACTAAATTAATGTAGATGCTGTACTTGCTTTAGGCTTAACTGGTGACAAAGTATGAACTTCGGTCCAACATCTACCACATGGGCTAGGTAGTAATTAGTCCACTCTCGGCTCATGGCACACCCCAATGGAAAGAGAGCATTCTGTACACTACAGTCTAGCAACTAATGCTAGATGTGTTCCATTACAGGGCTGCCAACTCTCACACATTGGCTGTGAGACACGCATTTCAACCAATTCACACGCTCTCACGCCACACATTGTATTTCTCACGCTGAGAAGACAATGCCAACCAAGTAGTTCTGCTAACGTTGTAAACAGTAATGGACGAGGAGCAGATACATAGAGTGAAGCAACATCTGTACGAACACCCGTGAAAGCTTGTCTTGGGGGGGGGGGGGGGTTGGTTTGTACGCAGTAAAATTTGGGTTGGCCCCACCAAATCTCACTCCAAGGTTTTTTGAAAAGTTGGCAGCCCTGCCATTACACTTTGGATATACAACGCACCATCCACTGACGTTAGTTGAAGGTGTTTGGCGTCTTTTGTACAATATGTGAACTACCTCAGGGCCCTTATGTTAGACCTGGGTCATCTTTGTCAAGACCAGTGCTCGGCTGGTAGTTGGAACCATGTTTGCTCAAGTGTAAGCGCTGAGAAGATGAATGTTTTTCCTGTACTGTTAATCTGTATGGGATTTTCCATGCCCCTCATATAACCCTCCACCGCTCATCTGCAGGGGGTCCACAGTTAGAGAAAAACTATTCTCATTCTCAATGAGAGTAGATGGAAGGGTTGTTCAACAAAGGCATTGACAGACATGGACTTCAAACCCAACGCTGGGAACAGAAATGGGCAAGAGCAACTAGGACTGATGACAATGAAGCAATCTCTCAGTATAGAAAGAAAGAAACAAAGGGAAATGGGAGCAGTAAGAAAATAAGGGGAGAGAAAGAGGGAAGAAGGGATGTCATTCTCTACTTTTAGATGGAATGATGCGAGGGGAGGGGCACACAGGCAGTGGAAATGCAAAAAAAGTGTGCCGTTGATGGCTCTGCAGATGGCCAGCAGGCTTTTGTTTAGGGATATACAATTGGGACTGTACTGCTAGGCTAGCATTACGCTCATTCAACATAGATAGGTCTGAATACTTTATCCTAGCTAGCTGATGCAGCAAAGCCAATGGTGGGAAATTAAAGATTCAACAGTCAAAGACATGACTTTTACCTACTTGAGTTGAGTACTTAATTCTGAATTAGTCAAAAGCCTGTGTCCTACTCATGAAAACTTGAGTGGTTCAGAAGTACCAATTTAGTTTTACTCAAACCCAAGCAGATGTGCTTGCATCAGAATGAAAGAAGGGACTACCTACATTTTGCAGAGATAAAATAAAATGGCCAGCAGTTACTCAGTCCTGGAAGTTACATAACAGTGACTTAACACAACTTTTGTCGTCTTTACCAAAGATTATTTTAGATTACCAGAGCACCATATGGTCAACCTAAACCCTGGACTGTCTGTCTTGGATGGACATTTGAAAAATGCTGTGTCTGCAAAATGTGCAGGGAGATGCTACTGTTCTGAAACGGTAGTGATGAAGATTTAGAATCGACAGTAGGAAGGGAATTGACCGATCAAGTTGACAGATCTTGGCTGTATATTACATCCAGTCATTTGAGCCTGTTCCTCTTTATTATTGCTTTCTGTGAACACTGCAGACTTATTGTTGAAGTAGTCTGCATCCTAAATTTGAATTAGATACTACAGTAATGGCTTTTAAAAAGTAATCACACAGTTGATGCTGTCCCAATGCATTTGTTTGACAATTTATGGTCCAAACAAGATTATCAGCAGGAATGTGGCTTGTGGCCACTTTTTTATTAACAAAGATGTGACCATTCCCTCATACTCCCAATCCCTTTATGCATACTTACATTTCCTCTGAAGATAAAGTTTTCATATTTTTTGCTGACCTGCTATTCTGCAAAACACTGAATTCAATCCTGAGACTTATTGGCACAGATGCAGTATGGGGAGTTCAGCGTACCTCATGCAAACTCTTCATTTTTGTTCTTAAGTCCCTTGTTGTTCACTAATTGGATCAGTGAAGTGTTAGGTTGTTGATGGATGACATAAAAGGATTCTCCCATAGCCTAGCAGAGGAATGGACTATGGGAAAAGCTGTACCGCAACAGTATAGTTGTTCCAAAAACACTTGGTTCAACACTGTTTGGTTGATTTTTTGTTTTGATTATCTGTTCTCTTTACTGGAGCAAAAGTCCAGAATATGCAAGATAAGTTTTTATTGTGGAACCCCCAGCAATACCATGTCTTTATATAGAGTACAATTCATAACATTTAATGTACTAGTTGAAATTATATTTTAAGTACTTTAATATTGACTGTATTTCTTTTAGGCTACATTGTGTGTTTGACTACAATTACTATATGCTCAATGTGCCATTGTTGTATCTGAAAGGGTCAAAAGTGCACCGGCTCTTACAAATGTCGTCAATGGGCCCTTGTGGTGAGTAATGAGAGCTACAGGCTGATCCGCATTCCCAGGGCACTATGAAATTCATTTTTTTATTCTTAGATGGATTTCTTTGTTTAATATTTCTTGGATTTAGTAACTTTTTTTCAAATGTGCTATAAAGTCTGAGTGATAAGATAAAAAAAATGATATAATAGTTTGAGATAAAAAAATTAGACAATACTTATATATGACTGACACTTTGGCTGACTTGGTAAATCCATTTGATTGATAAAAACAATAACTAATACTGATTCACTCATCTTGACTGTAAACATAATATCATATTTCCATGGTTTTCCATCTCAATGTCAGGTATCCCACTTAACATTTGACCATACAATTCCTTTCATGTGTACATTCCGTAGCTTAGTCTTTGTGTCTTAGTGTTGTGTGTGACAGTACATTAGTGGCTGGGTAACCCATAGTGGGGTCATGTGTCCCTCTAACCTTCCTTTCTAAAACTTTACCGTGTGTCTGAAACCCAATTATGGGACAACCAACTATCTAATGCCATTGCAACAAAGTTTAGCCTAGTGCAAAGGAATTGAGAGGAAGCTTCTCTAAAGTACAAAACAGTTAACCTTTTTTTACTTTCGGAACCATTCTGGCAAAGTAAGATGGAAAGAATCAACAATGCAAAATTGAGTTTTAATGCTCTTACATGGTTATTTGAAGAGGATTATCTCAAAATTCAGAGTGACATTTAACCAAATTGAAGCAGGATTGAGTGTTTTCCTTCAGTGTACAAACTTGCGTAAGGTGGGCATGTTGGACAGGGGTGGTGCTTATGTGGTATGACCTAACCAAAAGTCTTTTACAAGCCCCATTTTTTGTGGTGAGAATCTTGATCTCTTATCGTTAGGTGTTACGTCCCGAGACCCGTCGCTGTTTGTACTGTTTGTTTGTTCTCCCTCTGTCCTGTTCATGTCTCTCTCCCAAGGGTTCCAGGTCCTGCCCTCCTGCGGCCATCCAATCAGCGACATCCAATTCATCAATTAATCATCAATATTCAATCACCCATCTGCCCTGCTTCCACCAATCAGAGCCCACTCACTGTTATTTAAGTTATTTTGTTTTCCCTTGTGAAGGGGGGGAAAGAAGGTTTTCTTTTGCTGTCTTATGTCATGGTGTATGGTCTGTTTTTGTTTAACCCTTGGGGGGGAAGGGAAATTGGTAAGACGCCCATGGGTATACATTCTACCCGCAGGAAAACTGTGTATATACACCCTAGGTAAGGCACTGGGCGGACCACCCCCTGTATTGTTTCGTTTAGGTCACCTCGTTTGCATGCCAGACTAGTATAGGAGTGTTGGGGTAGGGAGTTAGGGGAGGGGACGTTATATGTTTCATTTCTTGGTTTTGGTCCTCAGCCCTTTCCCCCCTCTTCATTGTCGTTAGTCAGTATTGTCATCGTCGTTCTGTGTGTGTTTGCGTGGAGAAAATAAACCAATTTTCTTCCTGTTACCCCGGTTGTTTTGTGTCCACTCCCTTTTGGCCCCATTCCCCTCACCCTGGTTCAGCGGTTGCATTTGCAGCGGCCCGTTGCGTTTCCCTGCCTTTCAGGGATCCGTAACATTAGGGAATTTGAATTTTTTGTTTGGAGTGTTTATGTGCTCATAGGTTGGTCACAAAGGTATGAATAGCTTAGAAATCCTTAATCCCTCATGATAACACACTGACCTCTAAGGGTAGCATTTGATTTGTGTCAATAAACTCTCACTTACCCTGCCTTTTCACGAGGGGAGGTAAAATGCTGAATGAATTTTTTGGAGACATGGCGATGTAGAGTGAGATGAAGGTGGTGTTAGGGAATGAGTGAATACCACCCGCCCGTTGATCCGTCACTGAATGGAAGACAAGAGGCCTCCTGGGGTGAGGCGTCCACAAAGACAGAGCCTCCCACCACCACCACACACACACACAGTTGTTGGCACTCTCAGCCACTGTCCCAGTACACTGCTGCATGTATGTGTCCACTTCCCACTCATACTGGATAAGAACAAGATCAATAGAAACTGGGTCTCCATCTGTCAAGTGAACTTCACCCAGGCATGCTCTTTCCATATGTCCTCAGATTGTATGGTTTGAGGTGGTAAAGTGGACTTTTTGTCTTGAAGTGAATTAATGTCTCTGGTCAGACTTTAACAAGCATACCTCGAACGCTGTTTATACTAGTACCATTCAAAGCAAACCTTTTCGTTATTGCTTTCAAATGTACTTCATGGCCATCAGTCCCTTGTCCAACAGCATCAGATGCTACTGCTTTGACCCTTGGGCTACAAACATACTTCTCTCTTGTCTTCCTTTTTTCCTTTGTATCTCTGGATAAGCGATGATGCTCTGCATGGAATAGGAGCTGAAGTAGAAGAGGGTTATGTGTTTGTGTGCCTGTGGGTTGTTCCTTTAGAGCAACACAATGCATAAGTCGTTTTCTTCCTTCCGGGTTCTCTTTAGGGGTTCACAACTAATGGAGAGGTGTGTATGTGGTGTGTGTGTGTATTGTGCATGTATAATTTGTGTGTAGATGCTTGTGTACCCTGGCTCATCCATCGTTTCAAAGGAAAATTGAATTGTGCTATAGCTCAGTCAGACACTGAAAGGGAGAAAGTAAGGAATGCCTCCTGCTCTCTAACCCTTTAAGAGCTTGTGTGTGAGTTTGGCCATTAAGATCCGAACGATGAACCTTTGTGCCTTTTCCTGTTTTTGTCCCCCGGGGGGTACAATGAGGGCCTTCTCCAGGATGTCTTTGTTTTCTTGAGGATTGGAATGACGATTTACCACTAAATTGTGTCAGGATTTTACCTTGCTTTCTCCCTCATTAGCATTTTAAGTAAAGCATTTAGTTGCACATCAACATTCCTATGCTAACAGGTGTAGCTTGAATTCTGGGAGATGTTTTTCATTATGATGCTTAAGGGCGAATGCAATACATTTATTCATTTAGCAGAAACTTTTATCCAAAGCGAGACACTTTCCAATACCATAAATGTGTTGGTTTACAAACATTTTTATGTTTAAATGGCGTATGGAAGGTCTGTGTGAAGTATTGTTACAAATAAATTGGTCAGCCTAGTACACACTTAACACACTTAACATCAGCTTCATAGAGATTAGGCACGTAGCCCTATTTGCGTCATCACACTTTAGTCAGCTTCGGTTGTTTGACATCCAAACAATAATTGAGTCAAGTTCAGTCAGTTTGCATTAACTGTACCATTCTTGACAGTTTTAGGGTTAATGACACCCAAGCAGGCAAAACCTTCAACCATGTTAATACCTTGACCAAGTTGGACTGGATCTTTTTGGCTGTCAGGCCATTTAATGGACACCAGGCCCAATTGTCTGATTTGAGCTTGAATTGATGCAGAATAGACAGCTGAGGTACAAAGTGTCTAGTCAGAGTAGGCGCATGCAATAGATAAATCAAAGGCAACGGAAATCCGCAGCTAAATTTAGGACATGAAGATGGTCCGCTGACAGCACTTCAGTTTTACTGCTTGCAACTAGGGTCTCATACATACAGTATTTTACCCCTCTGATTCAGTTTTATTTTCATCTGGTTTAAGCTCATGTCATGAATTATCCCCACAGTGATTTATTTTCCAGATATTGGCATTCGTCATAGTCCCCAACACTAAATATTAATTATTCTTTGTCCATCCACACATGCAGTTTCTCAAATGACATTTCTATGGGCAGTTCTATGGGCATATGTGAAGCCCTCTGTGACATGCTTGCGCGTAAAAAGGGCTATACAAATACATTTGATTTGAATTTCTGTGACTTTTTTGTTTTGGCTGTAGTTTGAGTGCATTGCTATAGCTCATGATTGAGTGATTTTCAGTCCACATGCTTCTACATGTACCAGCACTCTTTCTAATTTTGTGGACTGTGTTTGAGTGTGTATTTGTTATATCTGTACATGCCTGTGTTTTGATGTAATGCTTTTTCTTCAGAAAACATTTAAATTGAGACTTCTCTGCACCGTCCATTCTAAATGCCAAACTCTGACGATGGCAGTCTCTTGCCAAAGCATCTAACTATAAGGCAGGGTTGGGCTTAGTATTAGAAGGGGTGGGAGTCTACACAGAACACACCTCGTTGTTCGTTGCTAGGAGGGTGCAGCAGCATTCTCCTCTTGATTCATTTCCTACCAAGCAGGTGGTTTTTGCACTTTTTTTTTCTTCTTTTTTTATAGTTTAGTCTAGTGGTTGTGTAGTCTTTGCAAAGTCCTGGCTTATTCATAATGGAACTGTTCCCAGCCCTTCCAATTGACTTTCTATGAAAAAGTACTGAACATGATGTGTGGTGGGAAAACATCATATTCTTTCATTTATGGGGTGCAGTCTGGAAGTGAAGCAGTGACAGCAACCAGCCATCAGGACCTGCTTGGCCTGACTTGTTATTCATTCAAGGTGGCTCTCTTGACCCTGTGTGTGTGAGATAGAAAAGACACAATGGAGGAGGTGTTTGTTTTAGCACATCATAAAGAATTGCTACAGCTTGGTTCAAATTACAGACCTCCCTTGTTTTCCCCAAGGGGTGTGTCAGATCTAATTACCAGAGAGGAAGTAAGAAACCAGCATTGAGAAGAAGTAAGCAGGGTGCACCTTTACATGCACTTACCCATTTAGCAATAGCTCTCTGAATGAGAAGGAATGAAGTTCCATTTGTTGCTGACTTTATCCTTGCAACGGCACGAAACTCAATTTAAAACCAACTTCAGTCTTCCAACACTGCGTAGCTTACATTCACCCAAAAGGTTGAAGATCTTATCCGAGACTTCAGAGACAAGGGATACTCTCTGGTGATCGATGAATGAATGATTCCTTTTCCACAAGCAGATATTTCCTCACACAGGGGCTTCTGTTGTTAATTGGTTTAGGAACATGCACTCTGTCGGAAGAACCAGAGGGATGTGTCATTAATCACCCTCCCCCAGAGTTCGAGCTAGAAAGCGTGAGCTTGAATCCTTATGAAACTCCTCAATCCCAGCTGTTCCAAACATCTGTGTTTTGTCTAAACACTTAGGTAATAGTGGAGACATTTTTTCATAGAACATCAGGGTATTTGTAGTGAAGACTCAATTTGCGAAAAGAGCCGCAATAAGGAAAAGCGGCTAACCCTAAAGTCCTAGCTGTTTTAATGTTCCGGTTTTAAACCCTTCCGCTAATTTTGTTAGTTTAGTGAGTGTTCTTATGTATACTGTAGGGGCACTGTGATTGTGTTTTAAGAGCTATCTTTGAACAAAGGTTGGCGGTTGCAGTGGATGCCTGTATTTGGTTGGAAAAGTTGACTGTGTTAGCTGGTCCATTGTCAGCACCAGATGGCTAAACAGTTCTTACATTTTCCCTGAATAGACTATAGTACAGCATTCAGGAGAATCTGAACACTAGGGCTGTCCCCGACTAAGATTTTCTTTGGTCGACCAAGACTCGACTAAAACGTCAGAAAATCGACTAATCGAACTTTGAAAAAAAAAGTACAAACATTTTCGCGATCTGACTCAATGACTGCTGGATATTGCAGATTCAGCCGCTAATAGCCTACTAATAATAAGACTCGTATCACCAGTCTTGTTGTAACCGAATGCCGATGGTATTTATCTCTTACAATGTACTACAAATAAAAAATATTCTTTGTTTAACATGCAATCATCAGAGCGCGCTTATCACTGCCTGAAAACTTGCAGCATGCGAATTTACGTAGAAGCTGAGTGGAGAACGTTGCAATAGAGAAAGATTTTGTTGTCTTGGCCGGAGAAGTTTGTAACTGTAAATGTACTTTAATAAAATGCTGCCATACCACAGATTTCTTTGCCAATTTGACTAATAACACCGACAAAGTAGGCAATGGCAGAGTTTGTAGTTCTGCAGCCAATTGTGCTCGTGTTGTGTGCAAAATACCAAACCAAAACAAAGCGCAAATTAACGAAAGGGAAAACAGTAACACTTTTTCTTTTAAATTATATATTTTTTGAGTTGGTTTATTTGTCTTAAATAATATAATATACCATTTCTGTTTGTTAATTCAGCAATGATGACACAAGCGGGAATCAGATCTCTGCCAAATGGCAGCTCGACTAAATAAAATCGTAGTCGACCAAGAGCATATCGACCAGAAAATCGACTAGTCGACTAAGTGGGGACAGCCCTACTGAACACATTGTAATTGCAGGGAAGTGGACCATATTGCTATTATGATCCCAATTCATAATTTGATTGTACAGCTGACCATATTCAATGAAAATCTAGGTGGTACAGCTCAGTCTTTAAAGTATCTCAAGTCTATCCTCAACAATGGGTGCACACTCCAGTGTTTCTTCTAGGATTTTTTTCAGGGCGGGGTGGTAGACCTACATTTAGCCTCCCATACATTTTCAATGGAAGTCACGTGACAGGCCCCGCAAGGCAGTCTAGCAGCCAGAGAAGGGCAGCAAACCTTATGTTATGTGTTTATTAGGGCATTTGAGGACGAGCAACGTCTGTATTTTGCTTTCGTTTTGCAAAACGAAACTAGCTAGTACAACACAGTTAGCACACAGTATATGCAAGGAAGTAAATAGGTGCGTTTGACATCGGCTGTGGCTGGCTGCTAGTAACCCTCATTGCAGTGTGCAATTCGGGGCGAGGCTCAAAGTTTTGATTGACCAATGACATTTGACTTCACGCAGAAGTAACATTCTCCAACGTCAATAGACCAATTATTTGTTTGTAAACATTCGGGATGCGCGCGCAAAGTGCTGCAGGAAACTGGGAAAGGATAGCATTTATACTCGAAAAAAGACCACATGGAACATACAAATAGTTTGATTTAAGAAGACCAAAAAGGTCGAGGAGGACAGCCTTTAAGAGAGATTCCCCATTGATCTGTCACATAAGAATTTTGATTTGGGTCATGAAAGTCTTGAAATTTGAGTGAGAATGTCGCCCGGTAGACCGCATAGTCGGGCGGCAGCCATGTCTTCACGTCATGTTACATAATTCATAATCTTACAGTTTTAGTTAGTCCCAGCAGTTTGGACTGCTGATTAGCCACTTTGATAATCTCGCCAGACACGAAGTTAAGAGACTGTTTGATCTCTTCCATCCCTTTTTCATTTTGTTGGTTTTTCTTGGGTGGCATTGAGTATAATCGACAGAAATTACCAAAGTGTGAAACCTCTCTCAAATTGAAGATATACTACTCACTAATAGCAGGAACACAAACACACAATGTAACTAGCTAGCCACTAACCAGTTAGTAATGATCCAGAATTTAATTTCAGCAAGGCCAGCTTTGTATTGGCTCAAGTTGAGGAAACAGTAGTGGCTGAAATGTTTGGCGCAGACATACAAAACTTTGGGAAGTTGTGTCGGCGCAGTTCCAGCAAAAAAAAAAATGAAGATACTCAAGGCTCTCGAGTTTTGAAGACAGGCAAGAGTGACATTCTCCCCACCACTCCCCCACCCCCCATCAGGGGGTCAAAATTAATGACTTTATTTTAAAAGTGACCTATAACATCGACTATGCATAACACTTTAATGTATTTAGTGCTACTAAAATTATTACGCCTATTTGGATTTTATTTTTATAATGTTACAATATGTCAGTCAACGTGTGATAACGAAAATATGACTAGGACTAGTATATATATAACAGACGTGATATTGCAAGCTCCGTCAGAGATGTCGGGCCCATGTTCGTCCCGCACTGGGTTCGAACCTGCCACCTCTGCCTTCCCAAGCGGCACCACTACCAACTACACCAACGAAAAGCTAGCAACTTGTTGATACGGGTGGCATTTTAAATACCTGAGGAGTGAGTTTCACCGATACACACCGGCTACATCTATGAACTACTTGTTCTGAGCAGGTGTTGTTAGTGAACAGGCTGTAAAAATGTTGGTTAAGTTACAGACACTCATGAAAAATGTATGCTAATTATCTGGAAAACAGTAGTCAAGTTGTCATTGTTTGTGTCACAAGTTGTGAATTTGTTGTAACATTAAAACAGGAGATCAAAACTTCTCAAAGTGATGCTCGAGCTCCAGTGGTTTGCTCTGTAGGTGAACAAAACTTTCGGAAGACGCTGTAGGAGAATCACGTGAAAAATTACAGGATATGCTTTTTTTCCATTGGTTGTTGCATTAAATCTTACCCAGATACAATGGTGCTATTTTCCGATTGGCTATTGTGTAGACCCTCTTTTTTTTTTGATGAGTGGCAGGCTTCAGGGGAGACGCGCTTGATTCCTGCCGGTTCCATAGTGAGAGTGGCACTGTCAGAGGAATTTTGGTTGGGTGCTACAGCATATTAAATACATTATAAATATATTTTTTCTGTGTGAGAAATACAATATGTGGCGGAAAGGCGTGACAAAACACCGAAATGAGTGACTATCACGCTCAATGCGTGACACTTGAGAGCCCTGAATACTGGTTGTGCAGAGGCTTGGATGAAGGAACAAAAAAAATACTTTTGCCTTTTGTACTTCTGTCGATCAATTTCTTATTTCTTGTTAGTTAGCCTACTGCATCCAATCAGCGCTAAAGTGTAGTACCTACCCTTTCCGTTCAGAGTTAATGTAATGTTGTTTTCCATTTGGGGGAGCGTGTTTTTGTATTGGGGGGAGGTGAACAAGTCATCCGATTTGGGGGGAGTTGACTCGTATTGAGGGGGAGTGTTTTCCTATGGGGGATGTACTCATATTAGGGGGTGTGATTTGCACTTCAGGGCCGCCGTATGTATCGGATGAAATAAACTGTTAACATGATCAGCTCCGTCGTTGTTCTCGCTAGGCAAAGAAAGCTTAGTTATTTTGGTAACCGAAATCTTCCATAATGCAGACTTACCATAGCTTACTGTCAACTTCATATTCAAACGAAATGCCACGAAATTCACACTGCCTTCAATTTATCATCAGTGTAGAAATGTGGCCAGTGTTTTATATGTTCATCGCCTATTAATGGATATAACGTGATCTAACAAGACGTAATAAATAAAAGCTTGAGAACTGTGTCTAAAATATACTTTATTGAACATTTGCCTTTGAAAGGGGCTTATTCACAGAACCATATAGGCTACAAGACGTTTCCATCAGATGTAAGTGGGGGTGAAACATAATCACTGAGGACCTTCATTGTCCCACAAAAGCAGTCTGGCTTGATGACACGATCAAAAAAAGAATAATGGCTGTGTTTAACAAAAGCTTCTGAAGGCAAGACTAATATTATTTAAATGTATAAATTGTGGTTTACAGTGTGTATTATTCTTCGTCTTTGCTCCAGATAGACATGTCAACAATCTAAGCTCGCTCTTAACATAATATAATTGCCATCATGTCATGAACATTTTTACGAAAAATCTAATCTGTTTTAAAATAACGGGAATAAACTATTTTAACAACATTTCATGTATGTGTGACAACCATTTGCTAAACTTGCTACAACAAGGCAGGCAACTCAAGCCATTTCTCCCTGTGCTCATTCAATATAAGTCTATGGCTCATTCAGCTCAATGTAAATCGGCTATTGGCCAATGTGAACTTTTGTGCTCGTGCTCTGTTAATATCCGCGAGCACATTTGCAGGCAACTTTTATTGACGTAGGCAAATAAATGGGGTGCTAGTTTACCCATTTCGGATTGGTTTTAAACTTTTATGATGGGTGGTGTCCACCCCTGCAACCAATCAGAATCGAGTATTCACCCAGACCATGGTATACTGCAGATTAATTAAACATTTTCAATAGACTTCATCAATTAACATAAATGGTGTTATTTTGTTGTTTGTTCAGAGTCGTGATCTCTATTTTATTCTTAATTTATCCAGAATTGTGCAGCTCTAAATACATATAGCTTGTGTATGTATAATTTTGTTCTATTTAAAGTCATGTATAGTTGGTAGGGCCCAAAAATTGACCCAAGCCCAGGGGCCCCCCATCGCCCTTAGTCTTCCATTTTTGTTAGTTAATTGCATTTTCTCCAATTGGGCGTGGACTTTTGGGTGTGGCCTGTGGCGCCCCCTATGGTCCGATGTGGCCCATATTTGGTGTGGGGGTACCCACTTGGATGTAATATCAATGTGCCAAATTAGAACATTTATGACAAGGGACTTTTTGAGATATTGGGGCACAAGGAGAAGAGAAATTATGATAAATATAGCTGCAAGCAGCGATGCGGGCAGCGTTCATATTCAGCTCCTTGCAAGAATAGCCTATGACAGTTTAGCAGCCGACTCTCTGGTCCCATTAAACAAAACAACATACACAATCAGGGTGACCAACAAGATTATATTAACTAACCAACAATAACATTACAAACATCTGGTTTTTATAAAGAAATTCTGGTCAATTTCTGTATAAAAAAAGAAAGCCGTTTCTCCTGTAGCGTGGTTTGTTCGATTTGGCGATTTTAAACAGCTGTAATTCAATAATCTTTTGACATATCAAGGTGAAATTGCTCATGGTACTTCAGAACGATGTCATCCTGTTTAACTAAACACATTTTCACATTTAAGACAGACTCAAACAGTGTGGCTGGATTCGAACCTACGACCTTAAAAAAAAATCCATCATGGTGGACCTTATGGGTCCCTGAGGCTTTTTTGTCCCTCATGAAAAATTAGGCATGCACACCAAGTTTCAGAAGAATTGGAGCAATGGGGTGGAAATGCAATCACTCTGAAAAGTGGACATTTGGGCGTGGCCTGTGGCACCCCCTATGGTCTGATGTGGGCCAGTCTGTGTTTGGGCCGTAGTTGTAGCATGTTGTATCAATATGCCAAATTTCAAAACTTTGTACCAATTACAAGAAATTACAAGAATAATAAATAGCTGCAAGCAGCGATGCGGGTTCCTCCACAAAATATTATAAACATGTACACTGTAGAAGATCGAGAGTTGGACAACAAAAGAGCAAAACTACTTCATGTTTGGCCAACAACAATAGGCTGAAAGGGGATTTGAACTCATGACCATAAGGTTACAAGCAGTGCTTGAAGTGGGGAAAAAAAGGTGCCGGTACTCTCTTGCTTTGGTAAATCATTATGAAGTTTGAGATTCCTACAGTGAAAAACAAAACTTGGAGTCATTGCTGGTACAACAACAATTTATTGTTATTTATCAACAACATGAATGGATAGCCGCAGGAACATATTTTATCAGGGGAGTGGCTTAATGTTGCAGGGCGGCAGGGACGGACTGGGATTAAAATAGCCCCTGGACTTTGATCCAGACCGGCCCACCAGAACCGGGCCCTGTAACGCCACCACAGCTGCCCTGCTAATGCATACATAGTCTGTGTTTGATGTGATGCTACTTTGGGAGTTTTATACTTAATGCGAGGGTGTGTAGCTCGGAAGACAACTTTTTTGGCTTTTATTTGAGCGCAAAATAGTTTTTTGAGATGTGTGTAAAATAAACATTGTCGTAAAACCTTGTCCGGCACCCTTTCTTGCGTACTGGTAGGCAAGAAAAGGTGGCGGTATGAAAGAAAAGGTGCCGGTACGCTTAAAAGTAAAATGTAGAGGTGCCGGTACTGCGTACCGGTGAGCACCGGCCCACTTCGAGCACTGGTTACAAGTCAGTCTCTATCGTCTCTGCTACACACCAACTGTTGAGATTGTATGAATAGAAAGGGCAGAGTATTAGCTTTGGTCAGCTTTGGGACAGAGGTTAGGAATTTCAAGGTGAAATTGAATGAATTTTTGCAGGGTATTTCAGAATGATGTCATCCTGTTTAACTAAACAGATAATCAAAATTATGAAAGGCCAAAGGATTACGGCTGGATTCCAACCTACGACCTTATACTTTACAGGTCACCATCCCAGCCCATTGAGCTATTCTCAGTGTTGAATATTGTCATGTTCAGTTACTGTATTAAAAAGTAAGCCGTTTCTCCTGTGGTAAGCGTTGTTAGATTCAGCCAACGTTGAAACTGCTCTAATTCAATCATATTTTTACATACCAAGGTGAAATTTTTGTGGGACTTCGGAATGAAGTCATCCTGTTGAACTAAACAGAAAATCAAAATAATGACAGGCCAAAAGATAATGGCTGTATTCCAACCTACTACCTTATACTTTACAGGTCACCATCCCAGCCCATTGAGCTTTTCTCAGCGGTGAATAGTGTCATCTTCAGTTACTGTATTAAAAAGTAAGCTGTTTCTCCTGTGGTAAGCGTTGTTAGATTCAGCCAAAGTTGAAACTGCTTTAACATTTCCTATGAAAATGGGACAACGGGATGACTGGGTTGCTGCTGTAAAGAATAACTTACTTATAGTTTTTTTAAAACGTTGTTTGGAGTCCCATAACTTGTCATGGAAGGGAATTTCAAATCATGACTAGCATCAGTGGGGATGTGTCCTGGCTTAGGTTACTGAAATGAATTTGTGCAACAGATAAGGGATCCACTTGAACCATCAATTTACTTCATTAGAAATAACCATTAGCGTAATCTCTACCATAAGTAGACTACAAGTACATTTACATTTACATTTAGTCATTTTAGCAGACGCTCTTATCCAAAGCGACTTACAGTAAGTACAGGGATAATCTCCCCGAGGCAAGTAGGATGAAGTGCCTTGCCCAAGGACACAACGTCATTTGGCACGGGCGGGAATCGAACCAACAACCTTCTGATTAATAGCGCGACTCCCTAACGGCTCAGCCGTCTGACCTCCAGTAGCTAGCTACTGTGGTGAACCTGGCTTGTTTTGCAGTGGTTTACACAGTCTCGCTAAACAGATGATTGGAGTGTTGTGATGGGCTCAAATAAACACGCATTGCTATGTTTTACAACCGGAGGATTTATCGGAACACTAGAAACCGTTTTGTCAGAATAAAAAATTAAAAACTATGCATTTGTCTGGTTTTGAACCTACAACCTTTTGCTTTCCAGCACAACATCTCGGCCAATTGAGCAATTTCCAGGCATGGAATACACAAAGTTCAATAACTGGATAATAAAAAAAAGCTGTTTCTCCAATGGCGAGCATTGTCAGATTTGGTCCAAGTTCAAACAGCTTTAATTAAGTCATATTTTGACAAATCAAGGTAAGACTTTGCATGGTACTTCAGAGGCATGTCACCTTAAAGCCTATTAGGTTTGAACCATCCTTCAAAAATACATTTGATTTAGTGACACAAACATATTGACGCAATGTGGAAATTTACATAAATACACCCCTTTCAGCCATTTTGTACTTGATTCAATTGCCTTAAGTAACATTTTTAAATACGTCAATGATATGTATCTGTACCAAATTTCAAGTCAATTAGACCTTTGGTTCAAGAGAAGAGGAATTTTGAATGTTTTCTAAAATGATCACTGTACAGGAAAATCCGTCAAGGCGGACCTAATGGGTCCCTGAGGCTTTTTTGTTCCTCGTGAAAAATGAGGCATGCACACCAAGTTTCAGAAGAATTGGAGCAATAATGTGGAAATGCCATCACTTTGAAAATTGGACTTTTGGGCGTGGCTTGTGGCGCCCCCTATGGTCCGATGTAGCCCATATTTGGTATGGGGGTACCCACTTGGATGTAATATCAATGTGCCAAATTAGAAAATTTATGACAAGGGACTTTTTGAGATATTGGGGCGCAAGGAGAAGAAAAAGAATAATAAGAATACCAACAACAACAATAGGTTCTCTCTTACCGGAGGAACCTAAATATAGCTGCAAGCAGCAATGTGGTGGCCAAGCAGTCAAATGACCCATAAAACACTTCAGAACATCCTCAGAACAGGGTTCCGAGTGAATTCAGCAAATTTGGTGTGAATCCATCAAAGATTTGCTGAGATACGACCCAACTTCCTGTTTGCTGGCTTAATGGCACATTTTGACCGCCTGTACCGGGCAAACGGTTCTGAAAATAAAAAAATCATGTGAAGCCCTTTGTGAGGCTTGGTCTGAAGATACTCTCTGCCAAATTTGGTAAAGATTGGACAACATGTGTAGGAGGAGTAAAGAAAAAACGTTTTTCAATGAATTCAAAATGGCGGCCGGATCAATTCGGCTATTATCATAAGTTATCATGTATCACACACGGGATATCCCAACATATCATAGGACAAAGGAATCACTTAATAAAAGCAAACAAATCAACAGTTATTGGCCAAAACACATTTTTGCTTCCTGCGGCCACGCCCAGTGATCACATGACACCAAATTAATTGGACATCCTCATATGACGATTCCGAGTCAACATACCAAGTTTGGTGTTGATATCTCAGAGATTTGCTGAGATTTGATCCAATTTCCTGTTTGGTTGCTTTGTTGCCTATTTTGATTAGCTCTACCGGACAAACGGTTCTGAAAATCAAATATCCTTTGATAACTTCTGTGAGGGTTGCTCTGACGATGATGTGTGCCAATTCTGGGGAAGATTGGGAAAAACTTGTAGGAGGAGTAGGCTTTCAAAGGTTTTTGATAAAACCGGAAATAGCGGAAAATCTATATAACCGGAAATTGACGCCATGGTGTGTGTTGAACTCGGCTTGATCCAGGGAAACCAATGGTACCTCATTTTTGAAAATTGGTCATACGGTTCAAAAGTTACATGTGTAAACACAAGTCCAACTTTGACCCGTTGGTGGCGCTAGAGTGGTGTAATGGGACACATGAAACTTGGTAAGTTGGACCAGGGGACTGTCCTTAATGAGTGTGCCAAATTTCACAAAAAGTTGTCGATGGGGTCTAGGGGCTGCCATAGACTCCCATGGTACAAGAAATACAAATAATAAAACCACCAATAACAATAGGTTTCCTCCTCACGGAGGAATCCTAATAAATATAACTGCAAGCAGTAATGGCGGATTCCTCCAAACACTGCGAACCATTGAAAAATGTATATTCTTGACAAATTGTAACTGTATAGAAAAATCTATGCTGCAGAATTACCAATAGGATACCAAATCTGAAATGCAATACCATCAAGATCCACAAGGGCCTTTATTTCAAGCCAAGAAGTGAAGGGAGCAGGCTTGTTTAGCCTATCCATTCCAGAAAGCCTTGTATCTTTGTGCTTTAGGGCGTGGCCTGTAGCGCCACCTATGGGTAATGGTGGGCCATTTGTGGTGTGGTAATTACTCTTGGCCTATACTATCAATGTTTCAGAATTTTTAACTTTTTACCATTGCATACAAAATCGGAAATGCAATACCAACAAGATCCACATGGGTTTTGGTTAAAGTGTGGTTGTTACTCTTGGCCTTTACTATCAATGTTTCAGGATTTTGAGAACTTTATACCATTGCATACAAAATCTGAAATGTAATACCATCAAACACAAGTCCAACTTTGACCCATTGGTGGCGCTAAAGTGGTCTAATGGGAGACATGAAACTTGGTGAAAGTATAAAAGGGACTGTCCTTAATGAGTTTGCCAAATTTCACAAAAAGTTGTCGATGGGGTCTAGGGGCTGCCATAGACTCCCATGGAACAAGAATTACAAATAATGTAAGGGAGTCAGATGGCTGAGCGGTGAGGGAGTCGGGCTAGTAATCAGAAGGTTGCCGGATCAATTCCCCGCCAAGCCAAATGACGTTGTGTCCTTGGGCAAGGCACTTCACCCTACTTGCCTCGGGGGGAATGTCCCTGTACTTACTGTAAGTCGCTCTGGATAAGAGCGTCTGCTAAATGACTAAATGTAAATGTAAATAATAAAACCACCAATAACAATAGGTTTACTCCTGACGGAGGAATCCTAAATATAGCTGCAAGCAGCAATGGAGGGGCCAAGCAGTCCAAAGCAGGACATGGCCTCCATAGCACTTGTGCAACAATTAAGTCACAATAACCTGTTGCACTCATGCAACACACCAAGTTTGGTTGAAATATCTGTTTGCGTTCCAAAGAACTGAGTGTTCAAAGTGTTTTATTTTCTGGTATAACACCACAGGCCTTCTCTGCTCCTCGTGGGAACGATGGAACCCAAGTTTGGTGACAATCGAACAAATGGTTGCTGAGTTACGCTCTCACGTGTCTTTTGCGGCTTTGCCGCCGCCTTTGATCGTCTCTACCGAACAAACGGTTTTGAAAATGGAAAATCCGTCTGACACCTTTGTGAAGCTTGGTCTGAAGATCATCTGTGCCAAATTTAGTAAACATTGGACAACATTTGGGGCGTGTGAAAGCTTTTTACCTTTTTCCATGAAATCCAAAATGGCGGCCGCGTCAATTCGGTTGTTATGAAATATTATCGATGGTCAAGCTTGATATCTCACAAGACATCAACAGACAAAGAAATTACTTTATTAAGGTAAACACTTCAACAGTTATTAGCCAAAACAAGTTTATGCTTCAGGCCACGCCCCCTTTTACTCACATGACACAATTTTTGAAAGACATACTCAGAACAAGGTTCCGAGTAGGCGTACCAAATTTGGTGTCACTGCCTCAAAGAACTGCTGAGATAAGACTTCATTTCCTGTTTGGTGGCTATTCTGCTGATTTTGATTGGCTCTCACGGACAAACGGTTGTGGGGATCAAAATGCTCTACCATAACTTTTGTGCGGCTTGGTCTGAAGAGCATATCTGGTAATTTTGAAGAAGATTTGACAAAAATTGTAGGAGGAGTAGGCTTTCAGAGGTTTTTGATAAAACCGGAAATAGCGGAAAATCTATATAAGCGGAAATTGACGCCATGGTGTGCATTGCACTCGGCTTGATCCAGGGAATCCAATGGTACCTCATTTTTGAAAATCGGTCATACGGTTCAAAAGTTGCGTGTGTAAACACAAGTCCAACTTTGACCCGTTGGTGGCGCTGGAGTGGTCTAATTGGAGACATGAAACTTGGTGTAGGTATAGAATCAACTGTCCTTAATGAGTGTGCCAAATTTCACAAAAAGTTGTCGAAGGGTTCTAGGGGCTGCCATTGACTTCCATGGAACAAGAATAATAATAATAATAAAACTAACAATAACAATAGGTTTCCTCCTGACGGAGGAATCCTAATAATAATAAAACTAACAATAACAATAGGTTTCCTCCTGACGGAGGAATCCTAATAAGAAAAGGTAGAATCACTTATGTGGCTTCGCCGCTTCGCGGCTTGGCCACCAATAATAAGAAAAGGTAGAATCACTTATGTGGCTTGGCCGCTTCGCGGCTTGGCCACCAATAATAAGAAAAGGTAGAATCACTTATGTGGCTTCGCCGCTTCGCGGCTTGGCCACCAATAATAAGAAAAGGTAGAATCACTTATGTGGCTTGGCCGCTTCGCGGCTTGGCCACCAATAATAAAACTAACAATAACAATAGGTTTCCTCCTCACGGAGGAATCCTAATAATAAAACTTACAATAACAATAGGTTTCCTCCTGACGGAGGAATCCTAATAATACTAACAATAACAATAGGTGCCTCGCAGCTTCGCTGCTTGGCCCCTAATAATAATAATAATAAGAAAAGGTAGAATCACTTATGTGGCTTCGCCGCGTCGCGGCTTGGCCCCTAATAATACTAACAATAACAATAGGTGCCTCGCAGCTTCGCTGCTTGGCCCCTAAATATAGCTGCAAACAGCAATGGAGGGGCCAAGCAGTCCAGAGCAAGACATGGCCTCCATAGCACTTGCGCAACAATTAAGTTACAACAACCTGTTGCACTCATGCAACACACCAAGTTTGGTTGAAATATCTGTTTGCGTTCCAAAGTAGTGAGTGTTCAAAGTGTTTTTTTTTCTGGTATAACACCACAGGCCTCCTCTGCTCCTCGTGGGAACGATGGAACCCAAGTTTGGTGACAATCGCACAAATGGTTGCTGAGTTACGCTCTCACGTGTCTTTCGCGGCTTCGCCGGCGCCTTTGATCGTCTCTACCGAACAAACGGTTTTGAAAATGGAAAATCCATCCCGACACCTTTGTGAAGCTTGGTCTGAAGATCATCTGTGCCAAATTTAGTAAACATATGACATAATTTGGGGCGTGTAAAAGGTTTTTACACTTTTCCATTAAATCCAAAATGGCGGCCGCGTCAATTCGGTTGTTATGAAACATTATCGATGGTCAAGTTTGATATCTCACAAGACATCAACCGACAAAGAAATTACTTTATTAAGGTAAACACTTCAACAGTTATTAGCCAAAACACGTTTATGCTTCCGGCCACGCCCCCTTTTAGTCACATGACACAATTTTTGGAGGACATACTCAGAATAAGGTTCCGAGTAGGCATATCAAATTTGGTGTCACTGCCTCAAACAACTGCTGAGATATGACTTCACTTCCTGTTTGGTGTCTATTCTGCTGATTTTGATTGGCTCTCACGGACAAACGGTTGTGGGGATCAAAATGCTCTACCATAACTTTTGTGCGGCTTGGTCTGAAGAGCATATCTGGTAATTTTGAAGAAGTTTTGACAAAAATTGTAGGAGGAGTAGGCTTTCAGAGGTTTTTGATAAAACCGGAAATAGCGGAAAATCTATATAACCGGAAATTGACGCCATGGTGTGCATTGAACTCGGCTTGATCCAGGGAATCCAATGGTACCTCATTTTTGAAAATGGGTCATACGGTTCAAAAGTTGCGTGTGTAAACACAAGTCCAACTTTGACCCGTTGGTGGCGCTAGAGTGCCCAAGTATGGGACATGAAACTTTGTGAATTGGACCAGGGGACTGTCCCCAATGAGTGTGCCAAATTTCACAACTTTCGACCAAGCGCTTATGGGGGCTGCCATAGACACCCAGTCCTAAGAATAATAACTAGAGAGCATACAATTTCTGGGGAAATTGTGAGGGTGTGCTTATGGCTGCCCCAGCTGCCCCTAGTCTCCTGGGGCCTCATATAAACGTTGCGTACGCACAAAATGCTTGCGTACGCTGGTTTTCACGCACACTTTGTGATATATAAAGATTTACTTGACGTGAGAATGTGCGGGCCGTCACAGAAACTTTTGAGCAGACGTGAGAATGTGCGGACCGTCCGCAAAGTCTTGTCTGGCTTTGTAACATGGCGAATTCTAACCGAAAAGTGCAGAGACTCACCAAACATTACAAAATAAAGTTTCTACTAGTACGTTTATGACGTTGACTATTCAAAAAACATAAAAATAAAAGTTTGATCATTAATGTGGATGATCACATCAAAATGCCAAAACCCGAAACGGTAAATGCTATATAGCCTTCTGTTTATACCGCCACCACATAATAACTTCTGTTAAACTTGAGGCTTTCAAATGAACGACAAAATCACTCAGGAAATACATGTCACGCTAACCCTATAGCTGCCATGCTGTTACGATGCGCCACCTTTCGTTTCTTCATTTAAAGTTTTATATCGGACCATTTCTTCTTAATTTCTGCCCTGGTCCGGTTCTCTAAACCCACAGCATTGATGGCCCTATAATAATAATGATAATTTTATTTGTAATGCACTTTACATTTAGCTAAATCTCAAAGTGTTGCATTTTCTCGTCTCCACCTCTGTTGTCAGAACCTCGATCTCACAGTCACCGTATTTCTTCGAATAAACGCCGCAGCGTTTAACGTTCATTTTTGGTGCGGCGTTTCTTCGAGGAAATATGGTAATTCAGACAACAAAATGACCTCAGGAGCGCATTTATTGGCCATCTGCATATTAATTTATGGGAGGAGGCAAGGCGGGGTCAGTGGCTCGTTCAAGTGCGGTCAATCTGACGTTGATTGTGATTTATAAAGGAAAGGTGCGCAGGACCTGGCGTACGACCGGTTTTATACATGTGAATATTTCTGTGCGTAGGTACTTTTCGAGTTTTGGCGGTACGCCATCTTCTGGTATGAAAGCTGCGCAATCCTTTATACATGAGGCCCCTGGTGTTGCCCACCTCATGCCCCTCACCCCTACCCATTCAATATGGCTCTCCAGTGCAAGGTCGGTGTACAGTCCGACCTCCATGTGCCGCACAAGCCAGTAGACCAACGAGCTGCCAACGATCCAGACGTGCGAACGACTTTGGTTTTCCATGGTGTGATATGATCCAACATCCAACATCTGCCTCTTATATACTAGATGGCTTCCCGCTTCTTCTTTTTCAAACAATACAAGGCTAACATCTGCCTGTTTATTTGCCACCTGTGTCTGTGTTGTTTTTATTCACAATATTCTCATTGGTTGGCCTTGAAGACAAATAGCTCTATATTATTTCTGAGACACTCGTGTCTTATTTTGTAATTTTACCGCCCTGATCGGCATCATTTGAGTAATGAGGGCAAGCGCAGGCTTATTGATTAGGCTACTTAAAAAACGTAATGTTTCATCATGGAAGATAGAGGAGCCTAGTTAGAGAAGGATTTAGCAGTTTTATTATTACATTAGCCTATTTTATTAATAGTTTTCAGAGTAACCTCAAACCTTTCTTTTGTTTCTTTGACCATACATTTTCTTTGAGGGCTTAGTGGTCTCGGTTTAACATCATTTATAGCGATTTCATTATTGATAGCGAAGAAGCCTACCGGACATTGTTAGCTCGCAATGTACAAAGAATGCTCCTGCAACAAAGTTGTTACTTAGTAACAATTAGCCAGCTAGACCATATGCTAGACGCCCAGCAGAAGTTTGTAGTGCAACAAAGTTGTTTCTTCCCCTGTAAGAGGGAATGGTGATCAGTAACCTCATAGGTGATCAGCAACCTCATAGTTGAATCAAAACGAATACATTTGGCAGACCGGTGTAAAAATGTACCTAATCTCTATGACTTAAACGTCATTGGCCAGGTCTCCCAGATTCAGAGAGGCAGCTAAATCTTTTTTTGCGTCATGGACGTCCATAGACTGACGGCGATGGCTGCTGATCTTTGCATGGATGGACGGACGGCGATGCTGTTCAGAGTGCCGTCCATAGAGGGAGCATATATTTTGGACGGCGTCATAGCCGTCCATATGGACGGCGATGCTGTTCAGAGTGCCGTCCATAGATGGAGCATATATTTTGAACGGCGTCATAGCCGTCCATATGGACGGCGATGCTGTTCAGAGTGCCGTCCATAGAGGGAGCATATATTTTGGATGGCGATGGATTAGCAGGGACGTCCGTCGTTAGGGGGAGCATAGATCATGGACGGCGTCATAGCCGTCCATATGGACGTCCATAGAATGACGGCGATGGCTGCTGATCTTACGGACGGCGATGCTGTTCAAAGTGCCGTCCATAGAGGGAGCTTATATTTTGGACGGCGATGGATTGCATGTTTAGCAGGCTGTTGAGCTAACAGAACTGCCGAAGGCTACCATAGCATGTAGCTAGCTACATTAACTTTGGATGACTCAATCTTTTGTCAAGTTAATTTGTATGAATTGCATGTTAGTGTAGGCCATATATTTACGCCTTTATTTTATTTTTTACATAATCAGCAGTATAATCTCATGACAATATAGACTTGAAAAACAATATGTTATGGTTAGGGTTTGCCTAGATATAGGCTACATATATTTTTATTATTTCGAGAATTGTTAATAAAGACTCAAATAAGATTTTAACATTGTGTTATGACCCTATGAAATACATTGCCCTTTAGGTCTTTTAAGCCGTCAGTTTAAAGTGTTTTATGGGTGGATTTGGAGCCACCAGTCAGTAGCTCCAATGTTGCACACAAACCACTTTGAGCGGAGACAAATGCAAAACGTAATAGCCTATAGGCCTAACACCCCAAATTTAACATTTTAAATGAGTCTTTATTAACAATTCTCGAAATAATTAAAATATATGTAGCCTATATCTAGGCAAACCCAAACCATAACGTATTGTTTTTCAAGTCTATATTGTCATGAGATTATACTGCTGATTATGTAAAAATAAAAATAAAGGCGTAAATATATGGCCTACACTAACATGCAATTCATACAAATTAACTTGACAAAAGATTGAGTCATCCAAAGTTAATGTAGCTAGCTACATGCTATGGTAGCATTCGGCAGTTCTGTTAGCTCAACAGCCTGCTAAACATGCAATCCATCGCCGTCCAAAATATAAGCTCCCTCTATGGACGGCACTTTGAACACCATCGCCGTCATTCTATGGATGTCCATATGGACGGCTATGACGCCGTCCAAAATATATGCTCCCTCTATGGACGGCACTCTGAACAGCATCGCCGTCCATATGGACGGCTATGACGCCGTCCAAAATATATGCTCCCTCTATGGACGGCACTCTGAACAGCATCGCCGTCCGTCCATCCATGCAAAGATCAGCAGCCATCGCCGTCAGTCTATTGACGTCCATATGGACGGCTATGACGCCGTCCATGATTTATGCTCCCCCTAACGACGGACGTCCCTGCTAATCCATCGCCGTCCAAAATATATGCTCCCTCTATGGACGGCACTCTGAACAGCATCGCCGTCCATATGGACGGCTATGACGCCGTCCAAAATATATGCTCCCTCTATGGACGGCACTCTGAACAGCATCGCCGTCCGTCCATCCATGCAAAGATCAGCAGCCATCGCCGTCAGTCTATGGACGTCCATATGGACGTCCATGACGCAAAAAAAGATTTAGCTCCTACTGCAGATTCGTTAAGAAGCTCTAGAACGCTCTTAGAACGCTCTAAAGAAGCTCTTAGCATTAAGCCAATAAACGTCATTGTAAGTTTTTCCCTTCTCGTGATATTTTCAGGCATTTAGCTTATTCATATTGCATTCATTCATTAATAAAGAACCCCCTTTGAAGCTTATTTTAACAACGACGTTACCAGCAGTAGCTATCTATGGAATCGCGATTCAAATAATACCATAGGCTAACTGAAAATATGCCCCCAAAAACGTAAATAAGTTTGACATTTTATTTAGGGGAAAATCACTCATTCATAAAAATGTCAGTGGTAGCGATCATTGTCAGTAACAAGGCAACATGTGAGATAGCCCTGCTGTGTGGAGAAGCTGCCCCGGTAAATTGTAGGCTACTACTAGCTACTACTGTCTTGGTAGCGATTGCGTTGGTTGATTTCGATTTAACATTACTTTCGTTGTACGGTCTAGGCTGAAATGAATTATTTTCATAAACAGATTGACAAAGTTTAGGCTGTGGCAATGGAGTTCAGGTTAGTAGTCACTAGTCAGATAGTTTCACCTATTGAAAGACTTTTTATTTAAGTAAAATCAATGTTTTTGTTAGCTACTAGACTAGGCTACAGCAATGCAGTGAGCTACACTGGTTTTAAACCACATAATTTCACCCACAAATCGTTTACTTGTAATCTAATGTCTTAATAAATCCTACAACGAAAATGTATTTGTGAGGAATGTTTATTTAGTTTATTAGCCCTACAGGACACCTACCACACACGTTGCCTAAGGAAAGCCGGCAGGATTCTAAGAGACTGTTCCCACCCATCCTTCAGTCTCTTTACACCGTTGCCTTCTGGCAGGCGTTACCGCAGCATCCGGTCGCGCACACGCAGACTGGACAACAGTTTCTACCCAAGGGCCATCAGGCTTCTGAATGGACACGGACATTGATTTACTGCACACTCACATACCCTTTCACTTTCAGCTACTGGTTGCACCATCAGTAACATTGCACTACTGTACCTCACTGTACCTCGCCACCAGGCTCCTGTATGGTTTTTCCCGTCTTGTGATATTTTCAGGCATTTAGCTTACTCATATTGCATTCATTCATTAATAAAGAAGCCCCTTTGAAGCTTATTTTAACGACGATGTTAACAGCAGTAGCTATCTCAGATGGAATCGCGATTCAAATAGTACCATAGGCTAACTGAAAATATGCCCCCAAAAACGTAAATAAGCTTGACATTTATTTAGGGGAAAATCACTCATTCATAAACATGTCAGTGGTAGCGATCATTGTCAGTAACAAGGCAAAATGCGATATAGCCCTGCTGTGTGGAGAAGCTGCCCCGGTAAATTGTAGGCTACTACTACTGCGTAAATAGGGGTTATGCGGAGCGCTCAGCGTTCGAACCGGAAAACAGATGTAATCGTTTCCGCTTCTCACTTCTGTACACATCTACAGCGCTAGGTGATCTAAATAACTTATATTGACAGGGAAGTTCAAGGATGTTATAAGTTGTATTACTCTCTACATTGGGGTAAGTGTGACAGGAATAAAGTGATGAGTTCATAGTTATAATAGCCTAACGTTAGACCGTTTCCCAGGAGGTAGCACTAACAGTAGCTCTACACATTAACTACAACGTTACAGTAGGCTACATAGCTACACAACTAGTGCTAAGTTATCAATTAAATATATGAATTCAGCAAATTAATTTAAGAAGCTCATTTTAATTTAGTGTCATATCCATATCATTATTCTGGTTTCTATAGCTAGGACCTGTCGTTCCTAGAAGGAATGACGTTTACTAGCCTACTAGGCAAAAAAAAAAAAAAAGCTACTCCCCAGGGTACTTGGGGCTCTGGAAGTCCGTTTGGCAATCCTGTGTACATGGGAAATTGTAATTAAGGGTAGCTCCTTTAAACACCGGCTATAGTAGGTGGCCTTTACTACGCTGTGTTTACCTCAAAAGCGGCCGGCCGAAGTAGTTACATCTGTTTTGTAGAACCCGGCACAATGCATAACCCCTATTGTAGGCTACTGCTACTACTGCTAGACTGTCTTGGTAGCGATTGCGTTGGTTGAATTTGATTTAACATTACTTCTACGGTCTAGGCTGAAATGAATTATTTTCATGAACAGATTGACAAGGTTTAGGCTGTAGCAATGGAGTTCAGGTTAGTAGTGACTAGTCAGATAGTTTCACCTATTGAAATACTTTTTATTTAAGTAAGGTCAGTGGCAAACATGTGCCGCCGTTTAACTTCCTACTAGTACTGTTAACAGCTGTGGAGATGTTTTTGTTAGCTACTAGACTAGGCTACAGCAATGCAGTGAGCTACACTGGTTTGAAACCACAGGTAATGATAAATTTCACCCACAAATCGTTTACTTGTAATCTAATGTCATAATAAATCCTACAACGAAAATGTATTTGTGAGGAATGTTTATTTTAACGATTGAAAACAGATGCATCATAGACCGCCATAGTATGTGTTGCCCGGGCAACAGAGGCTAATGTCATGATGCTAATACTTCAGTGAAATAGTAGACTACTGTTTCCGAAAGTAGATGTACTTCCTTAATGATATTAGCTTGTATTGTAAAATACACATTACAATTGTGTGTCATATCACAAGGTAAAATGAGCAAATAGTTATCACCCAGGCCTCTTTGCTTGTGGCGTTTCTGCAGCTGCCTTGCAGTAAAGCAGTTAGCCTAGCCATCTCCCAGAAGTTAACAAGCTGCTAAACTAATGTTCTGCTAGAGATAGTCACGCGAGATTTCGTGACGTTGGTGGCGTTAGTGGCGTCAGTGACTGTGGCTAGCAAGTTAGCCACCGTTAGCTTCACTTTTCGCCACAAAAATGCAATTTCTACTTACACCGTGCAATGGAACGTATATCCCAATACAATCAACGCAATCGCTACCAAGACGAACCTTTTGACATCGCCGTTGTCTATGTAGTCCAAATATTGAGGCATCCTTAGGGGGGCGAAAAGAAACAAAAAATAATAATGTGAGATAACAATGGTTTGTGCTCGCCGAGCCAAGCACACCCCAATAATAATACTAACAATTATTATAGGTGCCTCGCAGCTTCGCTGCTTGGCCCCTAATAAGAATACATAGAAACCCTTAAGGTGGCTTCGCGGCTTGGCCACCAATAACAATAGGATTCCCTCCTACCGGAGGAACCCTAATAATACTAACAATAACAATAGGTGCCGTCGCTTACCCCTCAAGCATGGCAGCCCATAGGTTTAGCTCCGATAGGCAGCACTACAAAAACGCGCCCTTGATTACCTTTTCGTGTTCTACCCTGCTCCCAGCTAACAGGGGACGTCCTGGAGACATTCGGTGATGTTACATTTAACATTAACATTTAGTAATTTAGCAGACGCCCTTATCCAGAGCGACTTACAGTAAGTACAGGGACATTCCCCCCGAGGCAAGTAGGGTGAAGTGCCTTGCCCAAGGACACAACGTCATTTGGCTCGGCCGGGAATCGAACTGGCGACCTTCAGATTACCACCTGACTCCAATGTTCTTACTTGGTTCCCTATAGGTTACACCGTGACGTTATCCTTAGGACGTCCTTAGGACGTTATTAAAAATTGCTAAATGGTCGCTTAAGGTTATAGTTGGATATTTAATTTAAAACTTTCAGGAGACATTTCAGCAACGTCCCTGGTTGGTTATGATATAACATTATGTAAAAAAAATTGTGGGACGTTCCATGAACATAATTCGTTGGTCATTATACAACGTAACCATCTTTTAAATTCTGAACGGTCCCCTCCCTGCGTAATGTATTATTCTGCTAGAAAGCATGCACTGGATCAACGGCGAGGTGCTCTTGAAAGAATAGTGGGTGTTAAAGCAGTCCTATCAGGTGGTTGCACTGTCCCAAGCCAGAGATGAAACGTTAGTTGCTTTGTTTTCGGGCTGTTCCTTAGATGGTTTGTTGTCAAGTGTATGTCATTAAATAATAATTAGGGCTGTCAAGCAATTAAAATATTTAATCGCGATTAATCACATTATTTCACATGATTAATCGCAATTAATCGCAAACTATTTAATCTACCCCAATAAATGATTTAAAAACAAAACATTAAAAGGGTGTACTTAAAAACTTCAAATAGGCCTAACTGGATGATCATGTCCATATTAGAAGTTCAGATGGAACACAACTTAAATTGTGAGGGAGTTTTATTCACTCACAAACTATACTGCTGTAGCATAAATAAACATCTACAAAATTGGACTTCTGGAAAATGAAATACATTTAGTCAGGTGTCAGGAGTCAGGTGGCTGAGCGGTTAGGGAGTCGGGCAAGTAATCTGACTGGTTGCCAGTTCAATTCCTGGCCATGTCAAAATGACGATGTGTCCTTGGGCAAGGCACTTCACCCTACTTGCCTCGGGGGAATGTCCCTGTACTTACTGTAAGTCGCTCTGGATAAGAGCGTCTGCTAACTGACAATATGTAATGTAAATGTAATTTAAAACATGTTGTCTCATAGCCTCCTACTATGATATCCCGCTCCATAATATTCAAATCTCACTCAAACATACTTAAGCAACCACAGATTGACCTTAATATTGAACAAGTTTCTATTTTGTTGAACTCGGTCAGCTGCTCGCTTCTTTTGCGAGTGTTGTCTGCCATATGTTACAGGAGCGAACGCTGCTGCTGCTGCTACTGTTACAGTGCTAACGCTGCTGCTAGCTGTGTGCTTTGCTTGCATGTGATAGTTTAGGCTGGAAGTACTCCGGTGATAACTAAACTCAGCCTGACAATCAGTACACCCAGCCTTAGTTTTGTCAACCGAGCCGTTTCGCAACTTCTTGAAATGGAACTTCCCATCTAAAAGCCCTCTCTCCATCATTCAGCTATCGTAGGCAGTCGAAGTCATGTGATGATAGGCGATTCCCAGGGTCAAAAAGAAACCTGCGTTAACGGCTCTATCTTTTTTTGTCGCATTAAAATGAGATTGCGTTAACGCATTAGTAACACGTTAACTTTGACAGCCCTAATAATAATCCATTGAAAAAGTGATGTAGCATCACTGAAACAAAACATCTGTGCTGGATCCAGCCTATCCAAGCACCAGCTGCCACCCCACCATCCCCTTCTCTCCGATGTCGGTCTGTGCTCCCCGTCGGGGGATATCTATGGAAAGCCGTTTTAGTCCAAAACAATGGTAGGGTAAACACCGCACTCAGTTCTTGACTGACACGAGTGATAAAGGTAAATTCCCAGACAGATTGTTCACATAATTGTCCCTCTTGCTGGACAAACACATGTTCATTTTTGTGGGTGCAGAGCACAATGTATGTGCTATTACTGGTAACGTAAAGCTTGGTGTCACAAAAGATGCCAGTCTAAAGTCTACCACTTTTGGGCTATTTAACTCAGTCAATTACTGTTAATCTGAGTTAGTCTGATTTGAACAATGCACTGCTAGCAGAGTAGGAAATTATGTCAGAGCCAGACACAGATGTCACACACAGATGTATGTGTTGGGACCTGAGCAGAGCCTGGGGCAGGTCTCTGCTGTCTTATTAAGATGACAAATTGGCCCATCTCTAAACTTACCAAGTTCTTGAGAACCGGGCACTATGCAAAGTTCAAATTTTGCAGGTGTCCCTTTCAGAATCCAAGGGAGTGCAGTACCATATTTTACATTGTTTGGCTAAGTGCTTCAAGATCCCTAAAAACAAATTTGCCAGAAATTTCGCTTTCCCTTTCAGCCAAGACCCCTTTTCAGTTAAAAGACATTGTGACATTTTTTTGTGGGCGGAGTTTAGGTGGAAGCGAGAGTATTCCCCTGACCACTTCATTAACGATAGCTATCAAGTTTTGTTGGTTTGTTTTTTAACAATGGACTGGAGAAAATCTGATTTTATCATGTCAAGTCACTCACTGTCCGGGACCGCGATTGTTATCTTGATTGGCTGACGCATACACGCTCTGTCAATTTGGTTGGACAATCTGACAGGATTACTATAGCGTCAGCTTTGTGTCAAAAGTCACGAGCACCAGAGATCTGTGCTGCCTAGAAAAAACAACTTACCCATATTGCGTGTGCATGTGTGTGTGTGGGTCCGCAATGTAGGTTACAAATCCAACAGTGTTCCCAAAAGCCATGACGTCTCTTTCTCTCCATGGCAGGTGTGATTGAAGGGGCCAAAAGCCAGGTGCTCTTCATCCTCTGAGACCACCCACTCCTCCAAGGCAAGGGCTGCAGAACACCCCCCTCTTTTATTGCTTCCCCCACCCCAACCCCCCCCCCCCCCCCCCCCCCCCCCTCAACCAACAGACCCTGTACCCAGGACAGGACACTGCCCCCCCATTTTCTCAGGACCTCCTGCCACCCAAGGACCATTTATTTCCAGCCCCTCCTGTCAGGAGGACTCTCACAGGAACCCTTAAGAACACTAGTACTGCTCGTCATGAGCGAATTCTGGTTGTGCTTCAACTGCTGTATTGCAGAGCAGCCCCAGCCGGTAAGAGTGCCCACCACAAAGATACACAGCACGTTGTTTATACTGTAGTTCTCCAGTCTAAAATTTGTCTAAACCTACGCATATGTATTGTTTCAATAGATGTACAGAAGAGCTTAGTGGTTGCGTATTTGGCTGGAAATCCAGAGGGATTAGGTTCAAATCCCGCATACTATGTCAGTTGCTTTGAAAAAAAGAAATTGCTAAATGAATATATTATTATAATTATAAAAATTAATAAAAAATTAAAATGTGTTACTTCCTCGTTTGGGGTAAATCTTTGTTGTAGCCTAATCATTTGTTTATGATTGGAATTTTAGGACCATTTTAATGTGCGTATATGTAGAGCTTGTTTCTTGTATATTCTTGCCTCACATTGGGAATGCCGTTTATGTGGGTAAAAGACAAGCCCTCTCAGCTATACTCTGACTGTCATCTAACTGTGTAAAGTAGTGAGAACACTAATGTTACAGGCTGCTTATCTCTCTGTTAATGCCAGGAATGTGTGTGTGTGGGTGTTTTTATAATGTTGTTTTTTTGTTACCTATCAAGTGTTGTTAGTTTGTTTTTGAACAATAGACTGGAGAAAATCTGATTTGATCTGAATATGTCAGGTCACTCACTGTCCGGGACCGCGATTGTTATTTGAAATTAGGCAAATAGGGGGCGAAAACCAAGAGAGGCACTCATTGGTCGCTTTCAATGCAATCATACCCACAGGAACATCCTTGTACCTTGATTGACAGCTTCCGTTACAGGAAGCCCAGAGTGGTGGAGCCAGCACTACTGGCTCCAGTTGGTGTTGAAACACACTCCGGCTCGGGCTCGCAAAGGGACCTGGTCTCACAATCAGCCTCATTGTTAACATTAGAAGATGGGCTAGTACTAGCAACAGGTGTCTCCTCTGACGAGCAACTAAAAAAGCTGTTGATAAAAGGCACACTTTGTAAAAGAGCTTCTCCTCTAGCTACCAAAAGTATTCAAAAGGCTGGGAGCATAAAAACTAAAAAGCTGCCTCTCCATGTCTCTTGGTCCTGGCTTATGGAACTGTTAAGATTTCAGTGCCAGAACATGTGGGCTTTGGCTGCATCCCTGCATTGAGTACTGCTGATCACGTACTGGTTTATAAGAACTCAATCAATACACTCCTTCTGCTCCTTCAACCAGAGTGTCCTGAGGAAGACGTCATTCATCTTACAGCACTGGTTATTTTTGTCATTAGATCGTACCATGCCATCCGCCAAGCAGCACTGGGACACTGACAACACCATGGTCCACCTGATTCTTGCATACACACAGAAACTTTATCGCTGTAAACCTGCTGTGAGGACATCAAAACAGTAGACCAGTGGGGCTGTGGAGGATCTGCGGGCATGCTTGGACTGTACTTACTGGGAAATGCTCACGACTGCTACCAACAGTCTGTATGAGCTCACAGAGGCTGCAATGTCATACATCAGCTTCTGTGAGCAGCTTCTGTTGGTATACAGCCCTGGTTCACAGCAAAACTGAAGGTTCAGGTGGACAGGAGAAAGCGTTCAGGAGTGAGGACAGATCCAGGTTCAAGGAGTCAAAGAACAGGTTTAGGAAGGTGGTGAGAGAGGCTAAATGATTGTAATCTGAGAGACTACACCATCAATTCTCAGCTAACGACTCTTCTGTCTGCAGAGGGCCCAGGCAGATCACCAACTACAAGCCCAGAGCCCCAACTCCATTAACAACTCTGGCCTGGCCAACGACCTAAACGAGTTCTACTGTCACTTTAAAAATACAATTGGACTGTCCTGACCCACACCTGCCATCACCCCCCCCCCCACACACACACACACACCCGTCGCGAGACCCGTCACCCTGACGTCTGTGGTAATGAGGTCTTTTGAGTGCCTCATGCTGGCACCCTCTCCTGGACTCCCTGCAGTTTGCCTACAGAGCTAATAGGTCTGTAGATGAAGCAGTAAACATGGCCCTCCACTTCATCCTCCTGCACCTGGACTCACCGGGATCTTATAATAATAAGACATTTTATTTAAAGGCGCCTTTCTCAACACTTCAGGACACCGTACAGAGGTACATCAGACATTAAAAGCAGCAAAAAAATTAAGAATACAACAACATTAAAAACAATAGAAGGAGGTAGAGCATTTGACATCAAGTGGAATAAGCAGTTTTAAACAGATGTTTTGAGTTGCAATTTGAAATGGGGGAATGAATCGATGTTTCTAAGTTGGGGTGGTAATGAATTCCAGAGATCCTTATTCCAGGATCCTGCTTGTGGACTTCAGCTCTGCTTTTAACCAGTAGCGGAGCCAGAGGAGTGTCCGGGGTGGCACTGGACACCCCTGACATCTGATTGGCCACCCAAAATAAAGTTTGCTACTGGAAATTTGATGCTGATTGACATTTAATTTGACCTCTTGTTGAAAGAAGCATTTATCTTGCTGCGTTGCGGTGCATTATTCAAATCGAAGAGAGACATTTGTTGAGAGATACAGATTCATAATAATTTCAGTTAATCAAACAGCTGCAAGACCCAGTGAAATGTTATAGGCTAGCTAGCTCTAGCAAAATAACGCTAGCATCGCTAACAACATTACTAATTCAACTTTGGTAGTGTAACCGAGCTCTTTGTAAGTTTGGTTTAGATCAAATTGTACATGATCCTGTGGACAAAAAGACACGGACGCTGTCTCTTTTCCTAACTTGTATTTTACCACTGCTCTTCTTGACATCGCTATTCGAACAGCCCTAGCTGATATCACAAATGCGTTCAGCATCAAATCTACGGCAACTCCCGAGGGACAAAACACTCTTGTCCGTTGTCACATAGAAAGGTCTGCTACAGTAGGCTATCCTCAGGATATATAACATAACATTGGATTCTGCCACTAAATGAGTGACTTGGCTTTATTTCCTGACATACTATCCACAACCAGGGCTGGACTGGGACAAAAAATCGGCCCTGGCATTTTTGGCCCACAGGCGGTCCACAGATTTAATTTGGTCTTGTTTAGGCCAATTCCAAAACTTTTCTTTGCTATTAGTTAACATAATATATATGAACATAAATATTATACTGTAAATTTGTAATGTGGTTGTTATTTATATTTATCAAGTCCATTTCTGCTTGATTTCTGCTACCTGTCAAATCAAATTGCAGTGTTTTTTGGGGTTTGTAAATTCACTTTGTTTTGTAAATAAACTATGTACTGTGTTATTCCTGCAACACAGAAATGCCATTATAAGTGGCCTGGTGCTTGAGCTTTTTTTCCAAAAATATTTTGTATGTTCCAGCACTTATAGACCCAGATTATACTGTATATATTAATTAAAACAATGACCCAAGACTCTGGACCCCCTGAAGTAGCCTTGGCCATCCCTTGGCCACCCCATGTATAAAACTCTAGTTCCGCCACTGCTTTCAACACCATATCCCGGGTCTGCTACAGGATAAGCTCACCCAGCTGAACGTGCCTGACTCCACCTGCAGGTGGATCACAGGCTTCCTATCTGACAGCTGGGAAAACACATCTTTGATGTGTCTGACTATAGGTGGAAAGCTGACAACCTGGTGCAGCCAGAACAACTTGGAGCTCAATGCTCTAAAGACAGTAAAGTTGGTTGTTGACTTCAAGAAGAACCCAGCCCCACTCAGCCCCATCACCATGTGTGACTCCCCAGTCCACACTGTGGAGTTCTCCCGCTTCCTGGGCACTATCATCTTCCAGGACCTCAAGTGGGAACTGAACATCAGCTCCCTCACCAAGAAAGCACAACAGAGGATGTACTTCCTGCGGCAGCTTAGAAGTTCAACCTGCCAAAGACAATGATGGTGCACTTTTACACAGCAATCATTGAGTCCATCCTCACCTCCTCCATCACCATCTCGTATGCTCCTGCCACTGCCAAGGACAACAGCAGACTGCAGCGTAGTGTTATCATGGTCCCAACATTTCAGAAATCGGTACCAATACCAGTTGAATTTAACTGCTGATGACTCAGTGCTTTGGAAAACTAGCACTTTTGGTAACAGTTAGCAGACAATGTGCAGGGATAACAGCTAACTAACTTGGCCTTCTACTAACCACTCTTAGACTGTTAGCATAATACAGTATCTCCCGGAAGCGATCTGGAACGGAAGACTAACAAGCTAGCTAACAAAAAGCTGAAAAATATCGGACAGAAAACGAACTGGTCAACACAGCGACAGACTGCCTGTCTGACTCGCAACTTGTATTGTATGCCTTGTTATGATCGCATGCGCGGTTGTATTGTACATGCATTCTTATGATTGCAGGCGTGGTGTGACGTTTCTGACAGGCACTTTTCTCCACAAAAATGTAAATTACGTCTAATCCGTCAAAAACAACGTTCGCACGAATACAAGCAATGCAATTGGTACCAAGACGTACATTTTGACTCCCACATTGTCTATGTAGTGCACTTTATTTAAGGGTGGGAGAATATTTAAAAAATAAATAAATATATGTGAGAAAAAATATAGGTTGAGCCTTGCCAAAGGCAGGCACACACGACAATAATAAGAAAAGATTGAAACCCAAAAGGTTGCTTTTCAGCTTCACTGCTTGGCCCCCAATAATAATAAGAAAAGGTAGAAACCCAATAGGTGGCTTCGCTGCTTGGCCCCCAAAAAGGTAGAAACACAATAGGTGGCTTTGCTGCTTGGCCCCCAATTACTTTAGACTTCACTTTATAGATACAGTTAGAGCTCAAATAATAACAGAGCACAGCATAGGACATTTGGTGGAAAGTTGGATCATAAAATGGCAACAAATGTATTTGATCATGTGTTTCAAACCATGCAGTTTTGATAGAAAGCTTGATTGGATCAATCTGACTTTAGAATTATGGAAGTGAATCAATTGCACTACCAACAAATTGTTTTTCAGGAACCAATTATTTTGGCCATTTCAACAATAAAATAAACTTGGGTTAAACCTCAGGTCCATCCTGTGCATGATTAGATGCTTAATTATTGTCTGTGTTCTGTGTCCTAGATTTGTTTGATTCAAATACAGGCCATAATTGTTCTCTCTGTGAATTATATTTGAGGTTTGAGCCATTTCAGGCCTTTGCCTGGTGAAATAGTTGTCTCTGTCTTAGCCCATGTCAGAGGCGTTGTTAGACAGAAAACTCCATTGGGGCACAGCACCCTATTCATATTCATATTTTTTCTATCAAGCTTGCTGCGCACAATGCACTACAAGGCTATAGAAACTCCCCTTTCTTAACCCTCTATATTGGCAGGGACATAAATAGTTAATGCGACAGTGCAGTTTTTTTTCTTGCAAATACAGTTTTTTGGAGCTTCATGTAATATTGTTATATAAAATATGATGATCGTTAGGCCTATCATTTAGAAACTTTCTTTCTTTTTGTAATGTTTTATTAACCTACTTCAATTCTGACTTGTGTGCCGAGTCCGACAACTGAACTTCTGTGTAAGTGCTGCAGTGGCTATTTGGCAAGCTAAGAAGAGCGCGCTGACAATTCTGCAGGCATCGGTTTGTGTTTTTGGTTAAACTGCTTTGATTTTACATTACATTTAGTCATTTAGCAGACGCTCTTATCCAGAGCGACTTACAGTACGTACAGGGACATTCCCCGAGGCAAGTAGGGTGAAGTGCCTTGCCCAAGGACACAACGTCATTTGGCACGACGGGGAATCGATCCGGTGACCTGCTGATTACTAGCCCGACTCCTTCACCGCTCAGCCATCTGACTCCCCTCACTCTGATTTTACAAGCGTCGAGTGGGATACTGCTTTTTTCCGGGATTATCAATCTAAATGAATGCACTGACTATTAAAGTAAATTGTTCAAACTCAAACTTTAGATTTTACTGGGGCACAGCAGACTTATACTGGAGCACTTGCCTTAGTAAAAAGGGTCTAACGACGCCCCTGGCCCATGTCTAGTATGACTTTCCAAGATGTGGAGGATTTATTATTTCTTATCCTTTCTTAACATCCTACAGTATGTTACCAGTCTTGAGTTATTGCACCCATGTGGAATATAACCCAAAAAGAAAAGATCACTACAATACAATATACTGCCAGGTATAATCCTGTTTAACCCAATTTTACACTACCTCAGACACATAAACTTGGTTTGCATCCGTAGTGACTTGCTTGTTTGTAGAGATCACCCAAAGTATGATTTTGTTGGCAGGATTCTTAGGCTCTCAGGCCCTCATTTACTGACACATGCGCAGTTTACGCTGCGTCTGTTTATGCGACTTCGGTAATAGCGCCCGCTATGCTTCCTCATTTTGCGTAGTATTTATTAAACCTGATACTCATCGGGCAATCTGCCCATACTCCGCCCTTAAGCGCAATTATTGCGTCTCTAAAAGAACAATGGGCTCGCATGAACGCATATTGAAAGCGCAACTCGCTCATGTGGCAAGCAATCTGCGATTTTACCCCCTGTTTGTTATTTACACATTTACACAGCCCACATCAGTGAACTCGGTCTTTGCGAACAAAGTAACCAGGGCCTGGAAACAGGCGCAAACGGCTTGATAAATGAGGCCCACAGTCTCTTACAAATGTCTCCCTCATATGGAGTTTCTATGTACACAATAGCCATGTGGTAGTAGGAATCAGAACAGTACTGCCTTTGACCCATAAATGACCCTGAACCAGTACTTAGGCTCTGGGTGTAATATGCAAGCAAAGGAGTTTACACAGCCATACCTCTACCAAAGCCCATTAGAACAGGAAGCCAGGATGCATTCAACACTTGGACGCAGGCTACTGACCTTAGAAAAACTGCAACACCACACCGGATCTAGCTACACCGGAAACAAAACAACAGGCACGCGCACACACTTGTTTGGCTTGCGAGCTGGCTAAAGAGTATTGGCTAACTTTACGCTTTGAGTAGATGGCGAGCACGAGACGCCGAAATGGATGCCAATAAGATTCTGAATGCAAAGTTTACTATTAAAAAGTTGCCAAATGGTCCCATTGACAAGAGCAAAGTGATCTGTGTGTTTTGTCGTTGTGAACTGAGCTATCATCGCAGCACGTCCAGTCTGGAATACCACTTGATGGCAAAGCACACAGCTGATGCGAATTCTCCGCCCCCTCATCAAAGCCAGGCGATTGCAATGTTATTTTCAATAAAAAAAAAACATTTGCACCAAGCAATCCGATCCACTTTTCCATGTTGATAAAAGCATTAAAATGAGAAAAAATTATTGGACAAAAAGAAATCGAGGGACATTTAGAATAGACAAAAATGTGCGTTTAATTGTGATTAATCGCGAGTTAACTATGACATTAATGCGATTAATCGTGATTTAATATTTTAATCGTTTGACAGCACTAGTCAGAATTTAAATCCAGTAAAAGCATTGTGGGTTAAGTCACCATGACGTCAATTATGTGACATGACACTTATGTGTGAAGGAGTTGAGAAAATGGCGGGCTTCACAATACCTCTGTTATTGGAAAACAGTTGTCATGGCAACGGGGTGTGTAGTGTCAGTAATGGGTATGTTTGTTTTGTCGTTCATTTAAATATTTTTTTACAGCTGTAGCCAGGATGTTAGTATCTGTCACTATTTTATGAGGTTTAAGCCACAGAACAAGCCCTTGAATGTGGGTCAAATATGTATTCTCATTAGTTGAAACATGTCTGGTGACATTTAAATACAGTTCTTTCGCTATCCTCCGCCAGCGTAGACTGTTTGCAAGAGTGCATGCGACCTGGATCACTCTGACAACTCAGACTGTTTTCAAAGCAGTAGGCTAGATTTGTTCTTCACTAAAGTCAAGTTTGTTTTCTTTGTCAGAGAAGTGGAAAGGAGTGTTCATATTCTTTCTTTGACAGGAAAGATTCACACTATGGCACTTCACCTCGTTCATAAGCATACTGCATGCATGATCTGTGCAAATGGTATTAATCAATTTATAGTAAAGCTAAAGGTAAAATATTTTGACCATTGGACAGTGATACTTTGCGTGTAAAACATGAACAGTTTAGAAATGTTCAGAATCTAAAAAGGATATGTATTCCGTAGAATGACAATGTTGTGTCCATCTCGTTCCCTCTCACAGAAACGACGGAGGCGCATTGACAGGAGTATGATAGGCGAGCCAACCAACTTCGTCCACACAGCTCACGTGGGATCGGGAGACCTCTTCAGTGGCATTAACTCTGTGAGTCTGAAAGGAAATGGTGAAAGTGAACAAAATGAAAGCACAAGTTTAATTGTTTCCCAAGTGTGAATGTAATGATGGTTGAGCCAGCTGGTAATGATGACCTTGTTGGTTTGTGAATATGGGTGTGGAAGCATGGTGTAGTGGTCATTCCCACTACTTACTGATCACACGCATTTCATGAAGCAGAGGGGTGAACTCAATCTGCAACCTCCTACTCTACTCATTGTGGACGCTAATTCAGTAAAATCTTGTTTAAAAACCTACTGTAGGAATGTTACATTGTTGCTTACTGCCTCATTTTAGACTATTCACTGTGCATTATTGATTACGACATGCAGATGTGCTGTGGAGAATGTTATGAGGGCCTTGTCCATCGTATTGCATGGTATGCAGCACACGACATCCCCCTGCCAGGTTTTCTATTGACCTTTAATACTGATTACCTTTTCTAGCAGATATGACAACGGACAATACTTATTCCACGATACTTGGAAAAAGCACCTAAACTGTAGAGATGGATATCAATTACTTATACAGACTCTTTGACCATTACCAAATTATTTATCCCTTCCATCAATTGGGAATTAACGTTTATCCTGAAAGAGTATGCGTTAATATAATCTTGTGATATGGGGATATCACGAGCAAATGAATGTAGATCTAAACATCCTTTTACAATTACCCCCCCACCCCTATGTCCTTATTCATGTGAAAAAACATCAATTTTTTTACTTAAGAATATATTAAAATCAGAGGTGGGTAGTAACGTGTACTACATAAGTAACTTTTTGAATACATTGTACTTGTAAAAGTAGTTTTCATGCAACATTAATATTAGGGCTGCAACAATTCCTCGAGTAACTCGATTACAAAAAATGATAGAGGCAAATTCCTCTGCCTCGAAGCTTCTTTCAATTATTTTTAAATCACTTCACATTCTTTCGCAATGATTATTTTTAGTGTGACACAACGCGCTTACGTCACTCACAAAGTGTAACGCAAGGAGTTAGCGGCATTTTGGGTCGTGATAGTCTTTTTGATAGAACGGCTTGAGAACGGCTCGCCCTGTACACCGCATAGTCTTAGGTAGGTAGGCGGCAGCCACGTCTCGTTGCGTCATGTCACAAAGTAAATAATTTTGTCGGTCAATTTTACAGCAAAAAGGTTGTGGAGGGCAGCTTTCAAGAGATATGGGTATTCTACATTTAGCCAGGCGGTACGATTTTTGGTGTGATTTGTGTAAAACTTGCAATCTGAGTGAGACTCCGTCCCCTGGTACTAGACTACATTGTTTTGACGTTAGCCTCTGTCAGATTCGGGTCGGTCACTGGCAGTGTGTTCACAATGTTGTATTTCACTCCATTCTACACAAAAAATGTCAGGGAGGACTGCTTACTATAGATATGAGCCTGCTTAAAATAGCCAATCTGATATCTAAAGATAGATAGTCTGATTTCTCAAAGCGAGCCTGTTTCGTTGCTCATGCGAGGCTGAGAAAGCGACCTCCGTTAGTCAGGCTAGTTTTACCCGTTTCAGGCTATTTAGAGGTCTCTGACAGTCTGAATCACTGTTTACAGGCAAAGGTCGCGGTGGTCCTTGGCCAAATGTGTATATTGACCAGTTTAGAGCTAAATACTCTTGCCAGAGCCTGGAATCGAACCAGTGATTTTGCATGGGTCTCCATCAGGTCATTCGGACATTTCACACTCAGGTACGCAGTAAAAATCACTGTTCGGATTTTCCCACATCTGGTACATAACCAGTATGGATAAATACATGGTCCTCACAGTTAAAGAGGCGATTGATTGCAGAACCGAATTTACGTTGTCACAGTTGAAGAACGAAAGTTCAGTGGGTAAAATGGACATACAGTGAACCTCAAAGTCCATTGACACCTCTTTCCTGTGTAAATCTCACAATAAAAAAATGTAGCTGTGAAACAGTAGTTCTTGAAAAATTCCCCCGCTGTGACATCCTAACGGGGCTCCACCCTTTTTTGGCTCTGGTCTGTACCTTTGTCACGCCCCGTTTGCTGAGCGCTGCTCTGTACTTCCACAGAATTACAAAGAAGAGTGTTTTTTCTAGTATATTGAAACTGGACTACGGAAATAAATGCAGTGTTCCAGACTGTACAGGGAATGCTGACACTTTTCAGAGTCTTCCTATACTAAGGAACCAAACACTCAATGGGCTGTGTCATGTTTGTATATCCACCTTATTCCTAGCTCCCATGAACCATTTTCTGAATTATGGGCGCGACTTCCGGAGCTGGCGATTGTCATGGTAAGCAAATTCTGATGCGAAATAAAACATGTGGCAACACAGACTGTAACATCTGAAACAGGACAATTTGATCATACCTCTGCCCTCTACTATCGAGAGATGGGAGGACGACCTGAAAAAGTGGCCTCAAATAACGTACACTCTTGCTACGGACGATGAAGCGATGAATAACCTGAAAAGCTCTGAGTCTTATCAGTACTGTAGCTAACTCCACAGCAATAAAGTTGGTCGCGTTTTAATAAAGGAGGTGGGACACAACCTTGTCTACCTTAAAGCAGACAAAGCCTAGTCAGAGCCTCAAAGTCCCACATCACCGGTTCTGGGTTTTAGTTTCATCGTCAGGTGAAATACAAGCGGCTGGGTGCTCATTTGTTGCTGGACCAGGGCACTACTAACACACAAAAATTCCTATATGAACTCTTGCATCCCACCTTTACTGGCAGTACTGCAACTAAATCTGTGGAGGTCTTTCGTAGCCCCAACACAAAGCAGGATGCGGATTTCCTCCGTCTGCTTTTTGTCCAGAAAATGAAATGAGTACACATACGATAGTGTTTTGGGTGCTCTCTTCAAGGTTAGGTTTTTCAGCTACATTCTTTTGTAGTCCTCATCTGTTGGCAGGCGATGGAAACTGTACCGTTTGTCACAAGAACAATACCTTTTTGTTGTGGGTGTGTTTTCAACACACTGTCGTTGAAGCCACAGATTTAGCTAAGTCTGGTTGTTTGTAAAGCCGCGAACAGCACAACAGGTAGCCTACCAGAGCTCCGCAATGACATTTTATAACAATAATAATAACAATATAAATGACAATATATGTTTAAAAGCAAAACAGTTTTAGTTAAGTTACAGTTTAAATTTCTTTAGAAAGAATCACTGCTGACGGCTGGCTGGGATTAACGTATAGCAAACCGCAACTTCCGCCACTCACCGGAAGTTGCACCCATAATCATTTCTATAGTAGACCCCCTGAGAATAAGGTGGATATGAGAAGATCTCGTCGTTAGCATTGATAATAACTGTAGTGCTACCGACAAAATCATCCTACAGCTTGCGGTTGTGATGAACATAACGGTGCGTTCATACTGCAGCGTTTTTTAACGCTCTGCACCGCTGGCCTTCCCACAGTGCACCACGCTCGGGGGCGTGTTCGAAAATTTAAGTCAGAGAATGGCTCCGAAGAACGCTAAGAACGCAAGTACACTCTTGAACGTTCTCTCGAACTCTCGAAGAACGTTCTTGCAAGCGTCCTTGCGAGAATGGTCTTGCAAGTCCGCAAGGACTTCTGTGAAATCAGAAGCGTTCTCGCTGGCCACGCTTGATAGATTACTAGCTCTGACAAGTTCCACTTAAGTTCCATATGAGGGCGCTAACGGTCGAGTGCAGAATGAATGGAGGTCTATGGAGCTATACCCCTCAAAATCCACTTTTCTCAGGATATAATTTTTTGTATAGTAATTTAAATTCTGAATTCGAAAAGGGAGGCAAAAAAAATACACACCGCTGGATGTTAGAGTTAAGTCGCCTTTCCGTTCTAAAAAGCTTTTGAAAATGTCATTGACGTCAAACACATTGTACGACCAGAGCTACTGCTTGACGGCAAGCTCTGGTTACTTTCACTTTTCTCTCGAGGCATCGACAACACAGCTGACAGGTTAGGCTCTCCTTGTCAATACACATGCTAGAAAGAGTTTTGGATTGCTAATGTTGTTGCTAATGTTGCTTATGCTCTGACATTATACTGTAAATACTGTGTGCCATTTGTATCTCCTGTAATATTAGTTTTTCATATTGTAAATTACGGCAACTTATATTTTATTGTATATTTTATTTGAATTCTATTCCACTTAGTATTGCTAGTTTATGTACCCTTAGTATAGTTAGACCACATTTAAATTTAAGATTGCTATATGTTTATTGTATGCACCTTCCTGCCAAAGCAAATTCCTTGTCTATGCAAACTTTCATGACAAAAAAATCCCTTTCTGTTTCTGATTCTGATTAGGTTAGTGTAGGTTTTTAAGGTTCGTATAGGTTATTATGTGTATTTAGAGGTTTAGTATAGTGTATTGAATATTGTATATTATTGTATATTAGGAGGTTTACTATATGTCATCTTATTATAGATGATCTATGTTTAATGTACTTGTGTATGTTATGTTATGCCAGGTTGCTTTGTATTGTCTTGTCCTACGAATGTCAGTGCCCAGTCTAACCCTGTGTTGTTTTGTGCATCAGACAATAAAATACTTGAACTTGAACTTTTAGTGTGTGCACATCCAGGCAAAAATACATTGCATAGACAAATAATACTAAACTTCAGGACATAAACTATTGCTATTTGACACCAATGAATTGCCTTCTCATTAGAAGGCAATGTTTTCATCTGCTTGAAGAAGACCTTGCTGATCGAGACTAATTATGTGTGGATTAGTTTTGGAGACATGACTCTTTGTAATTATTAAAGTATTTCATGTTTTTAGCAATAAAAATTCCTTAAAATTATATATATGGCTTTTTTTGAAAAGTAAGTGCTTTAGTTCAACCATCAGAAGACTATTTATGTGTGAGGAAAGTTTAAAGACACAACTGTATTTAATGATTAAACTATTAAACGTTTTTGGCAAAAAACTGTATTTAATGATTCAACTATTAGATGTTTTGGGCAAAAAATATTCCCCAAAATTAGGATTATGCTTATTTTTGAAAAGGAAGTGCTGTAGTACAACCAACATAAGAATATTGATGTGTGAGGAAAGTTTAAAGACACAACTACATTTAATGATTAAACTATTAAACGTTTATGGCAAAAAAATATTCCCCAAAATTAGGATTATGCTTATTTTTGAAAAGTAAGTGCTGTAGTACAACCAACATAAGACTATTTATGCGTGAGGAAAGTTTAAAAACACAACTGTATTTAATGATTAAACTATTAAACGTTTTTGAAAAAAAGATATTCCCCAAAATTAATATTATGCCTATTTTTTTTTTTTAAGTGCTGTAGTACAACCAACATAAGAATATTGATGTGTGAGGAAAGTTTAAAGACACAACTACATTTAATGATTAAACTATTAAACGTTTATGGAAAAAAAATATTCCCCAAAATTAGGATTATGCTTATTTTGGAAAAGTAAGTGCTGTAGTACAACCAACATAAGACTATTTATGCGTGAGGAAAGTTTAAAGACACAACTGTATTTAATGATTAAACTATTAAACGTTTTTGGCAAAAAAACTGTATGTAATGATTAAACTGTTAAACGTTTTTGGAAAAGATATTCCCCAAAATTAATATTATGCTTATTTTTGAAAAAAAAGTGCTGTAGTACAACCAGCAGAAGACAATTGATGTGTGATGCAAGTTTAAAGACACAACTCTGTTTTTATATGAAATTATTAAACGTTTTTGCCAAATAATTCTGCTGGACCTTTCTGCAGAATTTTGACACGGTTAACCACCAGACTTTCTGAGATGGGCATCACTGGCACTGCACTCCAGTGGATCTCATCCTATCTATCGGGAAAATCCTACCAGGTCTCCTGGGAAGGCATACTGTCAGGCCCTCGCCAGCTCTCCACTGGTCTCCCACAGGGCTCCGTCCTTGGACCCCTCCTCTTCTCTCTGTACACCACCTCACTTGGACCAATCATCACCTCCCATGGCTTCTCCTACCACTGCTACGCTGACGACACACAGCTGTACCTGTCGCTCCCCCTGCCTCACAGACATCTCCGCATGGATGACCGAGCACCACCTCCAGCTGAACCTCGCCAAAACAGAACTTCTCATCATCCCGGCTAACCCCTCCATCTCCCACGATCTGTCAATCACCCTGGGATCTGCAACGGTGACCCCTTCATCCTCTGCCAGGAACCTTGGGGTTACCACGAGCTCTCCCTCACGGCCCACATTGCTGAATCTCCCGGTCTCGTAGATTCAGAAGCTCTTCTCCTGCCTGGCCCCCCAATGGTGGAACCAGCTCCCCACCTCCATCAGGGACACTGACTGTCTCCCCACCTTCAAGAAAAGGCTCAAGACGCACTTGTTCCGGGAGTACGACGGCACTTAGGAATGCTTGGCTGGACCTGATGTTAGTTTCCTTCAGGATCACAATGACTCTTATTGAGTGACTTGTTGCTCTTGTAGGTTAGTTATAACGAAGTTAAGTTTTGTACTCGCTGTGAAATATTTTACTGTTGATTGTTCTTCTACAGGTACAGTCCTGCACTTTTTGTGGTTCATGTTGTTTTAATTTGTAACTTGTATAACTGCATGCTCTTATGGGTCTTCCCTTTTGGCACTTGTTTAGTTTTTTCACAATGTATGCTTCATGTTTTGGCTGCTTGCAATGTTTGGGACTACCTCGTTGTTATGATCAGTGACCTATGCTCTTTTGTAAAGCTTTCTCTTGGAAGTCGCTTTGGATAAAAGCGTCTGCTAAATGCATAAATGTAAATTTTCAAAGCATACTTAAAAGTACATCAAAAGCGAACTATTTTCTAAGTATTCTCCTTAAAAGTATATCAAATGTGAACTATTTTCAAAGCATACTTAAAAGTATATTAAAAGTGAACTATTTTCAAAGTATACTTCTTAAAAGTATATTAAAAGTGAACTATTTTCTAAGCATACTTCTTAAAAGTATATCAAAAGTGAACTAAAAGTGTTCTATCCATGTTTTTGTATACTTATAGTATACTTTAATATACTTATTTTTTGTAAGGAAATTTTAAATGAGTAAATGGTTATCACCATGGCCTCTTTGCTAGTCAAATCGTTTACTTGTGATCAAATGAAATAATAAATCCCAAAACAAAAATGTAGGGGAATGTTTGTGAGGAATGTTTAATTAACGATAGAAAACAGATGTAGCGTCATGTTGTATGTATGCCCTGTAACGATTGAAAACAGATATAGCGTCATGTTGTATGTGTGCCCTGTGTCGCCCGGGCAACAGAGGCCATGTCATGACTCATGATGCTAACGCCTCAGCCGCAGACCACTCTTTCCGAAAATAGACTAGCTTAATAACAATGCGTACATCATATTTTACACTACATTTCATAATTTTGTTTTTCTGACAATGTTAAATGAGTAAATAGTTGTCACCCTGGCCTCTTTGCTTGTGGCGTTTCTAGTTAGCCTATCATCTCCCAGAAGTTAACGAGCTGCTAAGCTAATGTTCTGCTACAGGTAGTCACGTGTGTTTTCGTGACGTTAGTGACGTTAGCAACGTCAGTGACTGTGGCCAGCAAGTTAGCCACCGTTAGCTTCACTTTTTGCCACAAAAACGTAATTTCTACTTAAACCGTGCAACGGAACGTAAACCCTAATACAAGCAACTCAATTTCTACCAAAACGAAGCGTTTGACACTGAGGTTGTCCATGTAGTCCAAATATTAACAAAGTTTTAGGGGGGCTAAAAAGCAACTAGAAAAGGCTAACATCAGTGAGAATGCTGAAAACCTGAATGGGGATAGCTGACCATGCTAAAAAAGCTGAAAATTGTGAATAAATTGAAAGTTATAAGCTGAAGCTTTAAAGCGCCGTAAAGGTATTTTAAATAGGGGCTGGAGCTGGACGAAGGCATACAACTACAGAAAAGAGAAGAAAGATGCAAAAGTGATGCAAAAAGTGAAAAGATCCGAAAGAAGAGAAACAATGTATAAAAATGTGAAGATTTTGGAGAAAATTATTTGCTGGAGTTTTAAAAGGCCTGCAATGTATGTTAGAAAGTCAGATGGCTGAGCGGTGAGGGAGTCTGTGAGGGAGTCGGGCTAGTAATCAGAAGGTTGCCGGATCGATTCCCCGCCGTGCCAAATGACATTGTGTCCTTGGGCAAGGCACTTCACCCTACTTGCCTCCGGGGAAATGTCCCTGTACTCACTGTAAGTCGCTCTGGATAAGAGCGTCTGCTAAATGACTAAAATGTAAATGTAGGTAGGACCTGCAGCAAGATGACTGCAGAAAAGAAAAAAACAAGAGAGAAAAAAATGCAAAAGTACTGGCAGTTGGAAGATACTGCTGTGAAAGGTATTTTGAAAGGACCTGGAGCAATGAAAAACTAAAAGGGTAAAATTTCAAAAAGATGAGCTACAGGAAAATGTGAAAATTTAGCAGAAAACCAGTTGCTGAAGTCTGGGTTGAACGATTTTGAAGGTAAAAGAACAACACTGGAATGACTTGAACTTGCTGGAAAAACGTAGCAACCGTTGGTCATTGGCAACATTTTAACCTACAATCTAGTTTCAGGTTCAACACGGAGGAGAAACTAATCATGCGTGCCTGCACACCCAGTCCTGTTCAGACACTTAATTTAAGATTACGTCAAAATAATAATCCATAGTGCAGGATTTCCGATGTTGTCGTTGTCTCTGGTGAGTTTTTTAAACGTAAATAATAAGATCATGCTACATCTAATCAGCGGATCATTTCTTGCAAGTGTGTCAAAGTAGTATGTATTAACACCATAGGCTTGAATAATAACCGAAGGCGTGAAGCTAGAGAGAGGATAAAATGGAAGATTTCCTACATAAGCTAGATCTACTATTTCAAATTGAAAACTGAGACGATTTTTAGAGTAAAGACAAGTTACTTTACATCTGTGTTCAATATCGTCTATTAAAAATAAAAACTTTCCAGTTACGAAGCGTTTGTTCATAGGATCAACGCCAGCTGCAGCAAACATTACCCCAGCCCTGGTTTGGCTGTTCGTGACGGTCAGCTATGACAGTCGAGCCTCGATCTTTGCAGATTTCTGTAAAACCTGCTCAAATAATAACGATCTAGCTAGATTATGTACACTTTAAGCTCAATGTACATGCCTTGTTTGGCCAATTTGGTCGGTACTGGAAGAAAAAGTAGAACCGTTTTTAGTTATGGAGAGCCATCGCGCTAGCTCGATTATAAGACAATAACAAACATTTACCTAGCATCCACACCTCAAACAAGTTAACCTAGACGCAAAACTGTACGTACACAGAGGCGGTGGCACGGTTTTTGTGATGGAGGGGCGAGATTTATTTTGCCCCGCAAAAAAAAAAGAAATTAAAACCCCTATTTCCTGCATTTTAGGGGGCAGAATTTCATTTTACACTTAGCTACTTTTCTCTTACGTTCTCTGGAGAAGGGTGTGTGATTGTCGCGAAAATAAACTGACCCATGCATGTGACACTGAGTACAGCAAGTGCTTTAACAATTATCTTGTTTTCGTTTTCAGATTCGACTTGTAAAATCATGGTATGGGCTACAGTTCGATGGACAAAATTTTTTGCGTTGCGTTTGTTTACAGTTTCGTTGAAACTCTTTCACGAAAGACGCCGACATCGATTGCTTGCAAGCATAACAATGGCAAAAAAACAAAGGAGTGTGAATTCCGACGAAGACCCGCGTCCCCACGCAATGTATATTGAGGAACCATAATTAATACTAATACTTAGTAACTGAAGGGTTGTCTCAACTTGTTCAAATGTAGTCATGTAGTGTTTCTTATCAGTCAAGTATGAATGCAGGTGTACTGTATTTGCAACCAGCAATACCAATAAATGCCAGTACGTGCTGTACACTGTACAGCAACAATACCATTGCCCCAAACTAATCTTGGTTCAGTCACTAGTTTAAGTAAAGAGTGGGGGTATCCATGGCATTGTCCAATTATGTCCATATTTTACAAGTCTAAAGAAGTCATGTTGCCAAACTGAGACTCAACCAACTTACCTGAGACTCCCTGACTCCCTGTTCCTGCTCTGTCCCCAGTTCTATTATCTGTGTGTCACCTGGTGCCTGCTCTGCCTAATGACATCATTATGAAACATTCAATTAGCATTTCACTCAATTAGCATTCAATTAGCATTTCATTCAATTATCATTTTTATGAACATTTTTTAGATGGGCCACTAGGGTTCTTACTTTGCGTTTTGGTGTCCTGAAAAATTCTCTCATGTCCATCTTCCTTTTTTCTGCCATTTTTCTACCACACACAAAATGTGCAGGTTATTTACAGCAGCGGTTCTCAAACCTTTCCCCTGGCGACCCCCCAAAATTCTGTGGTGACGTCTGGCGACCCCCTATAAAAAAAAATTCTTATTTTAAAACCGGTTTATTGCATGTTCCCACAATTGTACAAACTGAAAGGAAAATAATCAAACAAGAAACAATTATATCAAAGGAAAAATTACAAGGTGACTAGTTTATTTATAACAAGAACTTACACATGACAGAACAGTGCATCTGCAGATAAATCTAGGCCTGAACAAGACGCATAAGCGACAAACCTAAAAAAATTAAAATAAATAAAATTCAAGCCAAGAGCATGCATCCGATCTTAATGTATTGAGGGTATTTATAGCTTGAGACTTCCAGTCTTATCACAGCATGTTGTCGTTTGTATTTTTTTTTTTTACATTCATGTGAAGGGTGGGCCTGCTTTTTGGAACATAAGAAATTCATTCTTGGGCTGATGCCGCACATGGCGACTCAGAGATTTTCCTCCACGCTGCTCAGCCGACATCTGTACTTGTTTTTTAAGTACACTAGGGACGAGAATGTCTTTTCGCACAGATTTGTCGACCCAAAGTGTGTAAGAATGGCCATAGCGGCCGCAGACAGTGCGGGGTACTCCTGTGCAACTGAAAGCCAAAACTCATCCAGTGTCTTGGATGCAAACGACATCTGCAACGTCCGATCACTGGAGAGCTCAAGCAACGCATCTTCGAGCTCAGAGTCTACTTCGCTTGAAGCGCAGCTGCTGAATGGCTGACGTATCCAGTCATATTTTTCCACATTCTCTGCAGGAAAGTATTGGTGGAATTTTTGCAGGAGCTGGTGGAGGTGACTGATTATTGAGGATTTAAGTGAAGTGACCTTAATGGCATTCTCTTCCAAAAAGTCATGTAGGTCTGAGAACATTTCAAAATCGCCATTCTCGATACAGACTGCCCAACGCTCCAGCTTTTTTATGAAAGCGTTGACTTTGTCTGACAGGGATAAGATGTTACTGTTGGGGCCTTGCAGTGATATATTTAGTGAGTTTAATTTGTCAAATATACCCGACAGGTATGCAAGACATGCGATCCATGTTGAGTCGGCAAGATGATGCGCAAAAGTGGAGTGTGTGTTGGAGAGAAAGGTGCGCACCTCATCTCTCAGCTCGAATAGGCGTGTAAGAACCTTTCCTCTCGAAAGCCACCTAACCTCTGAATGGAACAGAAGTGATTCGTGAGTAGCTCCCATCTCTTGGCATAGAATGGCAAAGAGTCTGGTGTTTAGGGGAGGTGACTTGATGTGATTGACTATTTTGACTGCTGTTTGGAGAACATCCTCCAGCTCTGGTTCCAGTGATTTCGCTGCCAAGGCTTCCCTGTGGATAAGGCAGTGGGTAAACCTGATGTGTGGTGCAACAGTGAGAACCTTTGCTTTAAGTCCTTTATTTTTCCCCATCATAGCTCCGGCTCCATCAGTGCATATGCTTATGCATTTTTCCCAACACAATCCTGCGTCCTCCATCCAACTTTTTAGACAATTGAAAATGTCATCACCAGTACACCGTCCTTCTAATGGAGCACAGAACAGCATATCCTCGTGGAGTTTTCCCTTGTGACTGTAACGAATACACACCATCAGGTGTGCGACACCAACCATGTCTGTGGACTCGTCCAGCTGCAAAGAAAATCTGCTGTTTTGTACTCGCTCAAGCAGTTGTATTTCATATCGTGGGCGATGTCGTAAATGCGCCTGGACATGGTGTCATTGGAGAGCGGGATGGTCTTCAATGCATTAGCAACCTTTTCGCCGTGCATTGCACTCACCATTGCAATTGCTGCAGGGAGGAGTAGACTCTCAGCAATTGTGTGTGGCTTCAGAGATTTTGCTACCAGGTGGGCCACCTCATAAGATGCTGCGAGGGCTTTGGTGGGCACAGTTGCTTGCCCATGCATTGCAGACTTTTGCCCAAGCAGTGCCGTTTCTTTTCTTTGAAAGAACTGAATGGGTTTCTGGGCATGATCTGGGTGTCGAGTTTCTAAATGTCTTTTCATTTTAACAGGTTTTAAACTTTCGTGTGCCAGAACGTCACCGCAAAGCACACATTGTGGATGCTCCACCTGATTTTTAACATGGCACGTGAATCCGAATTGAATGTATTCCTTTAGAAATTTGCAATGCTTTTTTTCTCACCGGGGTCCCCTGCATCATGCATGCCTGTCCCACCTGAAGATCGCGGAACAGAGGCACTGGTGGATGGTTCAGAGGCACTGGTGGATGGTTCAGACACACTGGTGGATTGCTCTTCCGAGCTTTTCTCTGATGTTCTTAGCAGCCATCTGTCCATTTTCCGTTAAATGTGTATGCTTACAACCCCCGAAATGACCTGTCCTCCCAACCTAACTCAGTCACGGTATACCACCGTGGAAACAAAGCCAGCTGTAGCTGCTGCAAATGACCAACGCAAAAAATATAATTATTCTAAAATGGCTATTAGATGGCACTAAACTGCCTAACCTATTTAAAACCCTTTACTGCCTAAGCCAACATTCCATATGCTTTTGAAATATGATTCATATTAATATTTTATGAATTTTCATATAAAATCTTACACCTTAACTGTTTATACCATATTGAAGAGGAGAACTAAGGGATTTTTATGATATGAATAAATATATGATTACTTAAGGAAAATAATATTTTATCAAGGTGATTTCAGGCAGCCATTTTTTACATTAACTTCTCCATCCACCATACCTCATCAGACAACTTAATTCATTTTTAACCACTTTATTTACAAGATGGAGAAATACTTTGAGTAGGTGGAATATCCACAAATCTGTGGGAACTGTAGAACAGAAGACAGATTAGAAATATCATATTTTGATTAAAAGTTATGACCATTCTAGTGACTAGTGGAAACATGGGGGAAACCGGAATTCTCCTCCCTCAAAAGTAGCTAGCGCTATGGCTGGATACTCCTCTCGATAACAAAAAAACTTTCGAGTTTCTTCTACAATCGACCGAATTGGCCTAACAAGGCATGTGCATTTACCTTACAGTGTACATAATCTAGCAAGTTAATGTTGTTTTTCCAAGTTTTCTAGAAATCTGCTCAAATCAAGGCTTAACAGTGCTACTACTACCGTCATAGCTGCCTGTCCTGTCGGACACGTAATTCTTTCCTAAAAAACTTGCGTCACTCCCACAACCAAATTCTTTGTAAGTAAAAAGTTTAGACTTTTAATTGGCAATATTGACAACACATTAAGAAATGTGTCTTAACTCATAATATAGTCTCCGATTTCAATTCAAAGCTGTAAATCTACTGTAGGCAATCTCCCATGGTATCCGCTCTGGCTCCGCCTCGGAAAACAATGGCTGCCGTTGCTGACGATACATTTATTCCCCCCTCCCAGTAACCCCTCAACCAATGATATGTGCTTTGAGCTAAGTTGTCATGAGTATCTGGCAGTTTTCAGAAATAAAATCGGTGATTGGATGGCAAAGATATTAAGGCAGGAAACATGGGAATTTTATTTCCCATATTTGAATTGTCCGGCAGGAATTGTCCGGCAGGAATCTCGCCTCCGAACATTTTTAACGACCCCCAAAAAACCTTTCCAAAGGGGTCGCGACCCCCACTTTGAGAACCGCTGATTTACAGTAGGAGATGGGCTTCTATCATGTATTACCATTCTTATAGAATAGGCTTCGATCTACCAGCTAGACAGTCAGCTAGGAAAGGTGAAACGGATTGCATTGACAAGGATTGACAGCTGTATGAGTGTCATTTTAATATAATTCATGTTTTGGTTTTATATTGGCTGGCCTTCCAGAATAGCTGAATTTGCAGAGCTAGCGAGCACCAATTCCGTTTGTGTGGTATTTGCCATAATCTTTGCTATCGCCAGTTTACTCCAGATCGTGTGCTTCAAGTCCCTATACTGACGATTTAGCTTTTGCAACAAAACCATTTAAGATAATTATGACAATGGTAGAATATAGACCTTTTTTGATGAACATTCTACAATTTTCATTCGTCAAGTTTGGCCCTTGAAAGCTTCCGGTTTCAGACGCGCGAATGATTGTTTTGATGGAAGTCAGCTAGTTTAGAACCATACGTGAGCAATTACAGTGGAAAAAATGTTTTTTAAAACATCGTCAATTGTTGCTGTGTTTGGCTGTTGGTTGAGATTGGGGAAGAACAAATTGTCAACAAGTTTACATTTCCTATAAAAACGGGTGTTCTGCCCCCGCTTCTGTGTGTGTGGTTAGGTCTTTCTAGCCTGCTACATTAGCTCGACAGATAGCTAACAGTTTTCCCAAGTCAAAAGATGAAGCTTGAAGTTGTTCTCACATTTTACTCAGGAAGCACTGTAAAATTGAGCAGACATACAGAATGCATCTCAATTAGTAACATTCTTCTCGAAAAACAATCAATTGTGATACACGTTAGATTATATGGGAATTTCCAGAGACCTCGTTAGCGATTAGCATATTCATATTCATTTGCGCATCAATAGAGCAAACAATTCAAACAAACTTTAGTTCACTACAAATTTCTTTCACGAGTAATGTTTACAAACAATAACTGATAACTGCTATCAAGAAAACACTTACAGACAAACACTTTTTTGGCCATATACATTGGAGCAGGAAAAATCGTGTCTTCTTAACTAACCATGTATCACATGACAACAGAAACATCGAAGGAACAATCAGAATCAGAATCAGAATGGGATTTATTCGCCATGAAAGTTTGCACTGACAAGGAATTTGTTTTGGCAGGAAGGTGCATACAATAAACATATAGGAATATTAAATTTAAATATGTGGTCTAACTATACTAAAACTAGCAGTAAAAAGTGGAACACACTAAAATAGAATAAAAGTGGGCATAAAATAAAATATAAGTTGACAAATTACAATATAAAATACAAATATACAGGAATTGAATGTAGTGCAAAAGTAAAAGTTTTAAGACATGAAGTCATTAGAGTCAGTGTGAGCTCTTGGCCTTGTTGAGGAGGCCAACAGCGGAAGGGAAGAAACTGTTTGTGTGGCGTGAGGTTTTGGTCCTGATGGACCGCAGCCTTCTGCCGGAGGGGAGTGTTTGAAACAGGGAGTGACCAGGGTGGGAGGAGTCCGCCACAATCTTCTTCGCTCGTCTCAGGGTCCTCGACGTGTGCAGGTCCTCGAGGGAAGGCAGATTGCAGCCAATCACCTTCTCTGCTGTGCGGATGATACGATGCAGCCTGCTCTTGTCCTTGGCAGTGGCAGCAGCGTACCAGATGGTGATGGAGGAGGTGAGGATAGACTCAATGATGGCTGTGTAGAAGTGCACTATCATTGTCTTTGGCAGGTTGAATTTCTTCCAGCTGCCGCAGGAAGTACATCCTCTGTTGTGCTTTCTTGGTGAGGGAACTGATGTTCAGTTCCCACTTGAGGTCCTGGGAGAGGATAGTGCCCAGGAAGCGGAAGGACTCCACAGTGTTGACTGGGGAGTCACACAGGGTGATGGGGGTGAGTGGGGCTGTGTTCTTCCTGAAGTCCACAACCATCTCCACTGTCTTGAGAGCATTGAGCTCTAGGTTGTTCTGGCTGAACCAGGTCACCAGGTTGTCCGCTTCCCACCTATAGTCGGACTCGTCTCCACCAGAGATGAGCCCAATGAGGGTGGTGTCGTCCGCAAACTTCAGGAGTTTGACGGACGGATGGCTGGAGGTGCAGCTGTTGGTGTACAGGGAGAAGAGCAGAGGAGAAAAGACACAGCTCAATCTGCGGACAATTGCAAACAGGGCTCGGGGGATTAGTTTCATAAGTAAGATTTAACATTACCATACTATTGGTTATATTTTGTGAAAAGAATACCATGTCCTGTATCATAGCTACATGTTTGACCTTTGCAGCAAAACAAATCACGTGAAAATCAGTTTGGTATTCAGTTCGGTATGATTAATTAAATGCGCTGACAGCTCGTTGCCCCAGCCAAACAGATTACACTTTGTGGAGTGGTTGCCCGTTCCAAGAGGGCGATCCCACAGCTTGTCAGCGCCAGTAGGCAGTAGCGGTCGATGCGGCGTCTACTCTTAATTATGTCTATGGTCAAGACATCATGGCTGGCAAACGACCGATGCATGGCAGTTAGCCCCGCCTCTTTCTTCCTCATAGCATTTAAAGCTACAGACACAGCAAGTCCTGAGGAAAGCTCATTGTGGGACTGACCGTACTGGCTTTATTTCTGCACCAAGGCTGAATTTCGGGAAATAAACTTCAGATAGTATTAGGGGACAACTAAGGCCCATATAAAAGCATCCAAAAAAAGCATGTCATGGGATCTTTAAAATAGGGTTAATCGTCAAAAAACCTTCACCAACATCGAGAAATATTGTTGTTATGTATGCGTTATTATGCTATGATTTTACTGCTCTGGTCCATCAAAGTGCACAGCAGTGTTTCCCACAGATTAGAAATCTAGTTGTGGCGGGGTGGGGGGTTGGGGTTGTCAGACCGGGGGGGGGGGGGTAATAATTTCTTCGTTAATAATTCATTACACAGTTAATTTGTTAATAATTTATTACATTAAATATTAATCCAAAATGATTTCACAAAATTAACAACAACTAACATCATTTCTGCATTATGCATGTAGCAACGCTAGTGCTAAACAACTATTTAACTGGTCAGCTCCATGACGCCGGGTAAGTAGCTAGCTCCTGAGACTTCTCACCAAAAGAACGAAGGGGAACCTTCGAGTAAGGTACATAGTGAAAAGCCTCAACTTTCCTCGACTTTTAGCTACGGCACTAATGCTGAAGGCTCGCTGACATAGCTGTCGGTCTTACTAGAACGGCGTATGTATGCATTGTTGCTAACGTGTGCTAACGTTGTGACTGTGTGATTACGTGAGAAAGACGCTTGAGAGACGGAGGGAAAGCAGGGGAAAGGAAATGCAGCTGAACGAATACGCTGCGTGTTTTAACCTAAATAGCGATAACACATTTTTTTACGAAACGCAATATGTGGCGGCCGGTGTTGATTCTGTGGCGCACCGCCACAAATTAGTCTATGTGTGGGAAACACTGGGACAGTTTTTGGCCCCTTAACTAAAATGAGTTTGACACCCCTGCTCTAGAAGCACCAAACCAAATGTAGGAGCACCACACTAACAACATTCGAGACATGAATATCTGTTTCCATCTTCCTGTTAATTTCTGTGATGTAACTCAGTACTTCAGTAGTATTTTCACTAGATTTTCACTTTCTTACTCAGGTAATTATTTGCATGATTACTTGTACTTGAGTCATTATTATTTTAAAGTAACAATACTTTTACTTGAGTACAGTTTTGGGCTACTCTACCCACCTCTGATAAAAATATATGAGCATTATAACTTTTTTTTTATGTTTCTAATTGTGTTTCTATTTTACATATATTAGAAATAATTTGCTTTCAAATTCCAAACTGGAACTTTCTGCAATGTGCACAATGTGTGTTATCTTCAGCCTAACCCATAACGTATTGTCTTTCCTGATCAGGTGAACTCCATTCAGAACCAAATGCAGTCAAAGGGCGGCTACGAAGGGGATGCAATGCCTGTGAATGTTCAGCTACAATTGGTGGACACCAAAGCAGGATAATAAAGAAGAGCTGCATGTAAGGGGCACTTCATCATATTAAATTGGAACACAAACATTTACTAAATTCTGTATATTTAGTCTTAATGTATAGGCTAGTGTAAATATAAAATATTCCAATTTTGTTACTTCTGTAGGCTTCTCCACACTGGTGTTCTCATTGCCCCCCTCCCCCCATGCCTGCCTTCAGTGACAGCTGGGATAAAGGTGACAATGTTCATTGGCCAAACCCCCCCCCTTCCCCTCGCTGTTGGGACAGCAGCGTCAACACTTGAACCAGTTTTCACACAGAACGGTCTGATGTTGTCGTCCCCATTCCTCCCCTTCCCTTTCTCCTAACCCATCCCACAGTTGAGACAGATGACGGACAGCAGTGCTTCAGTTTTAGTGTACCTCACTTTCCAACTGCAACCTGACCGCTAGCATGCTCCTCATCATTGCAAAAGTGCAACATGTTGGAATGCCTACTCTTACCTGTGAAATATGGTGTCTCTTTCTTTGCATTGTCGATGCTTTGATTTTGAAGGTCTGGAACCTACAAGTACAATTGTTGATTTTTATTAAATTGTATTTCTTTGTAATGTCTAACTAGGCTGTCAAAACAGTGGCTGCCCACATGTGAAAATTGGCTTGCTACTGCCATTTGGTGCCAAAATGTCTGTAGCTAACATGGAATGATGGTAAATTGTTCTGACAAAACGACTGGTACTGGCAGAAATGTTGTTTACAGTCTGTGCTCATTCCTTTTTCTTTTTTCCACAATAACTGTTGTCTTTGGACAAAGTAACAAATTGTGAAATGTATATTTGACTTGACTGTTTTAAATGTAAACTATTGGAATAAACTTGGGCTGTAAGTATTCGCAATGCAGTAAAATCTTAAGAAACAGATTGTGTTTGTAATATAGAGCAAGCTATTGTTATGACAATTAGTTTATCAATTGTACAACCGGACCATCAGTCTTTGACGCAAACCCAAACTCTTACATTCACTTGAAATTATCTCTGACTATAAACTTGGCACATCTCAGAATGAAACAAAAAACCTTTGGACGCTTTCTGTCATCTTTTGTCTATGGAATCACTTGAGACCATAGTAGAGGCCAGGACAGCCACAATTTGTGAGAAAACAAATGCCAGTATGATTCTCATCAGCACATAGTATGACATGCTAGTTCCTGTTCTTCAAATCCAAAACATTTTCCTCAGGTTCAAAGGTATATTTGCAGTTATTTTAAAGATGTAAAAAAAAAAAAATATATATATATATATAAAAGCAGATGTTTTGAGGAAAGTCATGTCAGGAATCTACAGTTAGGTTACAGACTTGCTTGAGATAAAAAATGTAAAAGCTGTAAAAACAAATACATTATATATAATATATATAGCCCTACACACATTTTGCTGTCCTTGGTGCTGTAAGACATGCTGTACAATGCCAATGAGAAAATAAAATATTACAATTGAGTCTTTCAAAGTATATTCCTTATTATCAATCATGTAAAATCAGTGTTTTCAATTGACTACTCTTGATGCTGTTTTTTTGCCACAGATCCTAATTTAAAAAATATTTTTTTCCTACAAATACTGTTAGTATAGTAACAATTACCAGTGTTTCAGGAAATAAGTCATTGACCGCCAAATGTGATAGTATGCCATGGTAATTATTTTCAGATGTTTTTTTTCTTCTTGTCCCTCAAGTGCTTGTGTATATTGTATTATTGAGTGTCACAATTTGTGCTGTTGTAATTTAATGTTTGTTTATTTTTGTTACATTTTGTACTATAGTTTCTTTCAAAATGATTGGAATTTGACAAAAATATGTACACATCACATTCATTGATGATAGATAATGTATATTTATCATTGTTAATTACTCATGTTTTGAAAAGAGGAGTATTAGCCGTGATCAAGGATTTCATACATTTGTTAACTAAAAAGCACAAAGTGAAGAAAAAGTAGATATATGTTTGCATTAGGACATCTAAATGTTGACCAGTATATATCTGAAATATTCTGCCCCGCAATATATATATTCAACATTATGGAATGAGCTCCACTCTAAGTCTATTTTTTTGTTACTGTATTTCATCTTATATTTAAAAAGAAATTGCAGGCTTGTAGATAACCAAATGTCTTCAGTTTAAATTTAAAAAAAAATCCATGTTATGACTGACTGTGTCTGTGAGAAGTCAATTGATGAAACTGAGAATAGAGACTTATTAATAGAAAATACGGTTTTCTTCCCGCAAAATTGCATGTTAAATCATTTTAGTTGAACCAAACATTTAGGCAGTTATAACAAATTCTATCAAGTTTGTCATATTTATGAAGGCCAATTCAGTCTGAAGTGGCTTTTCACCTTTGTTGTGGTGTGTCCAGCTATAAAAAAATGAATTCAAAGTGTGTGTAAAACCTTTTCATTTCTATTCAGATCTTTCTGTCTCACATACTGTAAATGTTCAGCCATTGCACATGAAATAACCACACTCTAAAGGAGAAGTACATTTATTCTCTGACTCTACTGCAGACATTATTGAATAACTGGCAGTTGGTGTCTTGTTTCCAGGATGTAAGTCAAATACATTATGGTTTTGATGTTCATAACCACAGTTTAAAGGGAGTCTATGTATATTAGCTTTGCCTCTGATAACAGAAGCTAATTGCTACCCTCAGGAGCCACTGCACTGGTCTTGGAAATAAGAAAAACATTGTAATATGGATAGAACTTTACCTCCGTTCCATTTATATGAATGTGATTTTGGGAGAAGGATATAGGTTTGTAGTTAATACCAGGGGCCAGTTGCATAAAAATAGACCTAGTCTTAGACACAATATAACTTTAAGTACGACTTGCCATAGACACTTCATCCATCCATCCATCATCTGCCGCTTGTCCGGGGATCGGGTCGCGGGGGCAGCGACCTAAGCAGGGAGGCCCAGACTTCCCTCTCCCCGGCCACTTCCACCAGCTCTTCCTGGGGGACCCCGAGGCATTCCCAGGCCAACCGAGAGACATAGTCCCTCCAGCGTGTCCTGGGTCTTCCCCGGGGCCTCTTCCCAGTGGGACGTGCCCGGAACACCTCACCAGGGAGGCGTCCAGGAGGCATCCTAATCAGATGCCCGAGCCACCTCAGCTGGCTCCTCTCGACGCGGAGGAGCAGCGGTTCTACTCTGAGCCCCTCCCGGATGACCGAGCTTCTCACCCTATCTCTAAGGGAGAGCCCGGACACCCTGCGGAGAAAGCTCATTTCGGCCGCTTGTATTCGCGATCTCGTTCTTTCGGTCACTACCCATAGTTCGTGACCATAGGTGAGGGTAGGAACGTAGATCGACTGGTAAATAGAGAGCTTCGCCTTTTGACTCAGTTCTTCACCACGACAGACCGATGCAGAGCCCGCATCACTGCGGACGCCGCACCGATCCGCCTGTCGACCTCGCACTCCATTCTTCCCTCACTCGTGAACAAGACCCAGAGATACTTGAACTCCTCCGCTTGGTTCAGGATCTCCTCCCCGACCCGGAGATGGCACTCCACCCTTTTCCGGTCGATTACCATGGCCTCAGATTTGGAGGTGCTGATTCGCATCCCAGCCGCTTCACATTCGGTTGCGAACCGCTCTAGACACTTCAATTTACTTGTTTAAATGCTTTGAATAGAATTGTGAGGTCAGTGTAATATGATTATGTATAATTCATTGGTTTTATTGCAAAAAACAATGCATACTCCAAATCCCATAATTCCTTCAATCTGGACCCCTTCTAGTTCATGTACAAGTCCATGATACATTTGCAGGGTAAAACTATGAAAACTCCCAGATTATGGGTTCCCAGTTCAAGTTAGATAATGACCCATGGTACACTGAACCAGCAAAGCAAATTTGAAAGTGTCAAGCAACTAAATTAAATGAAATCACGCAGTATGGAAAATGGCCATTTCAATTACGAAAATATTGTCCAAACAACCAAATCGACGGATGACTGGGTTGCTGCTGTAAAGAATAACTTACTCATAGTTTTTTAAAAAGGTTGTTTGGAGTGCCATAACTTGTCATGGAAGGGAATTTCAAATCATGCCTAGCATCAGTGGGGATGTGTCCTGGCTTAGGTTACTGAAAAGAATGTGTGCAACAGACAAGGGATCCACCTGAACAATCAATTTACTTCATTAAAGATAACCATTAGCGTTATCTCTACCATGCGTAGACTACAAGTAGCTAGCTATGTGGTGAACCTGGATTGTTTTGCAGTGGTTTACACAGTCTCGCTAAACAGATGATTGGAGTGTCTTGATGGGCTCAAATAAACACGCATTGCTATGTTTTACAACCGGAGGATTTGTCGGAAGGCTAGAAACCGCTTCGTCAGAATAAAAAATTAAAAACTATGCCTCTGACTGGTTTTGAACTTGCAACCCTTTGCTTTTTAGCACCACATCTCAGCCAATTGAACCATTCCCAAGCATGGAATAGTACACAAAGTTCAATAACTGGATGATAAAAAAAAAGCTGTTTCTCCAATGGCAGATAGCATTGTCAGATTTGGTCCAAGTTCAAACAGCTGTAATTCAGTCATATTTTGACATATCAAGGTGAAACTTTGCATGGTACTTCAGAGGCATGTCACCTTAAAGCCTATTAGGTTTGGACCATCCTTGAAATATACATTTGATTTAGTGACACAAACATATTGAGGCAATGTGTACGTTTACATAAATACACCCCTTTCAGCCATTTTGTACTTGATTCAATTGCCTTAAGTAACATTTTAAATACGCCAATGATACATATCTGTGCAAAGTTTCAAGTCAATTAAACCTTTGGTTCAAGAGAAGAGGAATTTTGAATGTTTTCCAAAATTATCACTGTACAGGAAAATACATCATGGCGGACCTAATGAGTCCTTGAGGCTTTTTTGTTCCTCATGGAAATTGGGGCATGCACACCAAGTTTCAGAAGAATTGGAGTAATGGGGTGGAAATGCCAGCACTTGGAAAATTGGCCGTTTGGGCGTGAACTGTGGCGCCCCCTATGATCCAATGTGGCCCATATTTGGTGTGGGGGTACCCACTTGGATGTAGTTTCAATATGCCAAATTAGAATATTTATGACAGGGGACTTTTTGAGATATTGGGGCGCAGAGAAGAAAAATAATAATAAATATAGCTGCAAGCAGCGATGCGGGTTCCTCCGCAAAATATTATAAACATGTACACTGTAGAAGATCGAGAGTTGGACAACAAAAGAGCAAAACGACTTCATGTTTGGCCAACAACAGGCTGAATGGGGATTTGAACTCATGAGCATAAGGTCACAAGTCAGCCTCTCTATCCTCTCTGCTACACACAAACTGTTGAGATCATATGAATAGAAAGGGCAGAGTATTAGCTTTGGTCAGCTTTGGGACAAAGCTTAAAAAACGGTTGACATTTCAAGGTGAAATTGCATGAAATTGTGCATGGTATTTCAGAATGATGTCATCCTATTGAACTAAACAGATAATCAAAATGATGACAGGCCAAAAGATAATGGCTGGATTCCAACCTACTACCTTATACTTTACAGGTCACCATCCCAGCCCAATGAGCTATTCTCAGCGTTGAATAGTGTCATGTTCAGTAACTGTATTAAAAAGTAAGCTGTTTCTCCTGTGGTAAGCGTTGTTAGATTCAGCCAAAGTTGAAACTGCTTGTACATTTCCTATGAAAATGGGACAACGGGATGACTGGGTTGCTGCTGTAAAGAATAACTTACTTATAGTTTTTTAAAAAGGTTGTTTGGAGTGCCATAACTTGTCATGGAAGGGAATTTCAAACCATGCCTGGCATCAGAGGGGATGTGTCCTGGCTTAGGTTACTGAAATGAATTTGTGCAACAGACAAGGAATCCACCTGAACAATCAATTTACTTCATTAGAGATAACCATTGGCGTTATCTCTACCATGCGTAGACTACAAGTACATTAAGTCATTTTAGTAGACACTCTTATCCAGAGCGACTTACAGTAAGTACAGGGATATTCTCCCCGAGGCAAGTAGGATGAAGTGCCGTGCCCAAGGACACAACGTCATTTGGCACGGGCGGGAATTGAACCAACAACCTTCTGATTAATAGCCCGACTCCCTAACGGCTCAGCCATCTGACCTCCAGTAGCTAGCTACTGTGGTGAACCTGGCTTGTTTTGCAGTGGTTTACAGTCTCGCTAAACAGACGATTAGAGTGTTGTGATGGGCTCAAATAAACACGCATTGCTGTTTTACAACCGGAGGATTTATCGGAAGACTAGAAACCGTTTTGTCAGAATAAAAAATAAAAAGCTATGCCTCTGACTGGTTTGGAACCTACACTCCTTTGCTTACCAGCACAACATCTGAGCCAATTGAGCCATTCCCAGGCAAGGAATACACAAAGTTCAATAAAGATAATCAAAAAAGCTGTTTCTCCAATGGTGAGCATTGTCAGATTTGGTCCAAGTTCAAACAGCTGTAATTCAGTCATATTTTGACATATCAAGGTGAAACTTTGCATGGTACTTCAAAGGCATGTCACCTTAAAGCCTATAAGGTTTGAACCATCCTTCAAAATACATTTGATTTAATGACACAAACATATTGAGTTAATGTGTACATTTACATAAATACACCCATTTCAGCCATTTTGTACTTGATTCAATTGCCTTAAGTAACATTTCTAAACATGTGAATGATACATATATGTATCAAAATTCAAGTCAATTAGACGTTTGGTTCAAGAGAAGAGGAATTTTGAATGTTTTCCCAAATTATCACTGTACAGGAAAATCCATCATGGCGGACCTTATGGGTCCTTGAGGCTTTTTTGTTCCTCATGAAAAATGAGACATGCACACAAAGTTTCTAAAGAATTGGAGCAATGGGGTGGAAATGCCATCACTTTGAAACTTTGACTTTTGGGCGTGGCCTGTGGCTTCCCCTATGGTCCGATGTGGCCCATATTTGGTGTGGGGGTACCCACTTGGATGTAATATCAATGTGCCAAATTTGAAAATTTATGACAAGGGACTTTTTGAGATATTGGGGCGCAAGAAGAAGAAAAAGAAATATAGCTGCAAGCAGCGATGCAGGTTCCTCCACAAAATATTATAAACATGTACACTGTAGAAGATCGAGAGTTGGACAACAAGAGAGCAAAACGACTTCATGTTTGGCCAACAACAATAGGCTGAATGGGGATTTGAACTCATGAGCATAAGGTTACAAGTCAGTCTCTATCCTCTCTGCTACACACCAACTGTTGAGATTGTATTAATTGAAAGGGCAGAGTATTAGCTTTGGACAGCTCATTTTGGATACCTCATTTTGGACAATGGGGCATATGGTTCAAAAGTAACATGTGTAAACACACCTTCAACTTTGACCAATTGGTGGCGCTAGATGGTTGGAATGGGAGACATGAAACTTGGTGAAATTGATGAGGGGACTGGTCCCAAAGAGTGTGCCAAATTTCACAACTTCTGACAATGTGGTTCTAGGGGCTGCCATAGACTCCAATGGCAGAAGAAGATGTGTAATAATAAGAATAAGAATAAGTAGAAACCCTTCGCGGCTTGGCCACCAACAACAGGTTCCTCCCTACCGGAGGAACCCTAATAATACCAACAATCACAATAGCCAATAGGGTCCTCCTACCGGAGGAATCCTAATGAGGAAGGACAAGGAGTAGGAGAAGCAAGAGCCGAGGAGAAGCCCTCAGGAGATCAAGAATCTACAGAACAATGCGTCATAAGTCCCTCTATACCCAACACTTATCTGTAGAACAACCAATCAGACCACATTTTGAACCTTACTTATCAATATGACTAGCAATACAATAGGAAGTTACACGATTAGGTGTGAGACCCATCAAGTAGCAACTCCAGATTTTAGCAAATGAGAGGTGGGGGGAGGGTGACATCCAGCCGTACGTGTGACCATCAGACCCCACAGAGGGCATTGTAATGCATATCAAAGAAGAAGATCTAGTGACCTTTCAGTGTCTCAACCAGAGTTGTGCTACCACATCATTGGTCCTTGGAAAGAGTGACATTCCTTACACTGTCAAAGTGGGCTCCCTAGTGTTGCTAGGCAACATGCTAGCTAATGATGCAGGTGTTTACATCAGCAATGTATTTCTTGAATGACTGGAAACACCCTTTTTTGTATCCTCCCTTAAATAGAAAGGGAGGATCATTGATAGGATAAACATGATATTTTCATATGAGGATGACACAGGCATGTTGAAAGGGGGTTGGTTATGGAAGTTGTTGTGGGTGTTTTTGGTAGGCTTGGCTATGTGACTTGTATGAGACAAGCCTCATTACATCTTACGGGGAGATAAACAGAGGATGCGGGGGAGTGATGACTCTCCCTTAACGCACAACCTTATAGAACAAAACCAATTCCTTCACACACCTTTAATTCAGTTAAATAGATCTCTAAGTCCTTACAGCAATCATTGTACCCCTATAACCAGATTTTATGTCAAATGAATACTGTACATTATTCAAGGTTCAAGATGAATTTTGTTGCCTGCAAATTGGAAGATTTGGCTTGGGCATTCACCCATGCTATAGCTGTGAAAGACAAATCTTTCATATACAAAATTGCAAATTAAAATAACATTAATGTTTAGTCTTATTAACTATATATTTTAGTTTTTTTAGAAAGCCCTTCGCAATGACCTCACTTGTGGGTTTTGTCATTGTTGCGCTGATAAGGGAGCCACTACTTTATTGGTCAGAACAACCACCATGTAGTTCCGGGTCCTGTTTCATAAAGTGAGTTTACAGAGTAAGCCAGGTTTATGTCAGTTAGTCTGACTCATTTCCAGTTTATTCGGTTCCATAAAGCCAGCTCAACATAGTTCAAATTCAGTTACTATGGTAACTTATGCTGCAAAACTGCTAGCTTAGCGTGTGTTGTGGCTTAATCAGACGTTCCTTTAACACTGACCCAATGGGAAAATGATGATTCACCACAGACTTTCTGGCGTGATGCCATATTTAAATTTTTTACCACTATCAAATGTACATTTATAGAAAATTAACTAATTTAAATATAACTCAAAACATTCTAAATATATGCATTCAACAATGATGAACAATGATTTCAGAACGATACAAACCTACATATGAAACGTATGGCTATATGGTAGTTTGTGATATCACATGTTTAGACTGATGTATCTCAATCAAAATGAGTCCAGGATAATTATCATAGCTACATAATAGATAACAGTAGCCTACAATTGCAAAACAAATCTAAATCCATACATCTATCCTCAATTTTCCTGACACAAAAACCATGTTAAAATGTTTGGCTACTGGATAATGTATTGGTTAATAGTATTTATTTAAAACAATGTCAAAAAAGTCAATTTAGATATGTTTGGGAGTGTATGTTTTTTTAATAAATAAAGTAAAGGTTTATAAAAAAGGACCTTGACCTACGTAGCCAATCGTTCATGTCAATTATGGCATGTCATTTTATTTTGATCAAAATCAGTATCAGAATTAACTTTATTTGCCATGTAAGTTCACACAAACAAGGAATATACTATGGCAGGAAGGTGCATGATGGGAAGTTGGGTTGTACGCCAATCACAAAGTTGGCCACATTGACGGAAATGTTTCTTAAGTCACAGCCAAACCTCAAAGAGAGAGAGCTCAAACCTATAAAAGATGGCCTTGGGTCAAAAACTAACCACTATGCCCTTTTCTCTTCCTTCAGGTTGAAAGCTTCAGTTTGAAATTGAAACTTGGAAGAACTCCTGTTTAGGTTTCTCACCTAACTTCAGGATGCATTCTCATCTGTTTCCTCTCAACTGACTTCAAGAAAGAGATCAACATCCAGCTGTGCTACCTCTTTCATCAAAGAATCATAATTCAGTCTGCAACACCCAATTCCAATGTCAACCCTCACAAACTTTGAGATGTGTTCATGCCAAGTATGCGAGGGCTTGGGGCAATACCACTGTCAAATCGTTGTGCAAGGACTCTCTAGCAGACATTTTGAGCCCTTTATGCACCCTTTTCATAAGTCAGCATTTTTGCAGACTTTGCCTAAGTGAATTGCCCACAATTCACAACGTTACCAGGGTTACCAGTGGAAGCCCGGAAGTGAGAGAAATCCTGGCAAACCCGCCTCATAAGACAAGAAATAAGAAGTTTAAACGCAAAGCTCACTGATGATTAACATATCCAGAACCGTGTGTAGTTTGTCCTTTGATTATAAGTTCCAAATATGCTTTCATCAGATTTGATCCAAAAAACATGACTATTTTCAGGAAAATGCAATCAAGTGCTGTCCCATTCCTATTGAAAGCATTCTGAGCCCTTGCAGCCTTTGGCACTCAATCACTTTGTCACCATGTGACGTCAAGTAAGTCTGTGAGGGTTCAGAGTTTAGGGTTTAGGGTGGAGATTGAGATTGGGCCAAAACAAACCCATCATCCATATATATAGATATAAACAAATACATATAAATATAAAATACTTTCACAATTGGAGAGCTGCAGAAATGACCAAATACAGTAGTTAATGTGTTGTTTATGATAATAGAAAGCACAGTGTTGTACATGATTGGAGCTACAACTCCTTTGTCCATATTATTTAATTTAATGCAATTGTACTGCCATCTATAGGCTAAAGGTTTTACACATGCTGGAGCCCTCATTTGAAGAAGTCAACTGTTACAAATGGACTGTGAGGTCAGGTTGCTCATTTCTATACCACATCCCAGAAAACATACTCATTCGAATACAGTAAAGTACATATAAACTTTAATATAATAAAGCTGAACTAATCACCAAGTGGCTGTTATATCAAACATGACAAATGAAATGATCTCAACAATCCGATGAATCAATCCACAAATGTAAATCAAGCTGTTTCGAAGGAGCCTTATTGAACAAATTGCAAGCATTTGTATCATAAAAACATTTCCCTTTGACCAGCCTTCTTTATGTAACTCATCAAAGGTAAATCCTAAATCCTACTGATGCCAACCAAAAACACTAGTGTCTAAAGTTCTTAAGGCCCTGTAAAGTTATTAAACTATTTATGAAAATATTACAAATATTACGTTTTTACAAACGAAAGATCCCTCGACATTCTTTCAGGAGTCAAAAGCAGATGGCCAGGACACGGGCGAGCACTTGGATGGAACATGTGTGTGTCCAACATTTGCTAGATGACTTGATTGATGATTCTTCTTTTATTTTTTCAGATCCATCCAAAACCATTATTACTATTCCAGCCTGAAAAACCTAATTCAAAATCAACATTTAACAATCAACTTCAAGAGGCATGGAGAAAGGGATTGTTTGAGATGTAGCCTACTGTACCACGGCTGGACTCGGACAAAAAAATGTCCCTGGCATTTTTGCTCAGACCGGCAAACCACAATCGGTCGGACACCACCCACCAGTACACCAAAAGAGTTAAGAGATGTGATTGGGCCAGCCCAGTGACAGTTTGGAAAATGAACCAATGGGCCGCTGTCCCTGCTTTATTGGCCGGTCGTTGGCCAATTTTAAGTTGATACAAAATACACACATATATATATATATATATTTATATATAAAATATATAATACCGGCCCCAAGTGCGCCGGCCAGATTACCAGTCCAGGCCTGATTACCTAATTTGCCTCACCAGTAGAAGGGCGGCATACGCTGTTCAGCGCCAAAGCATACCGCAAGGATAAATTGAAGAAGAAGTGGGAAACTGACGTTATATCACGTGGTGTAAAATGGCGTCAGGGCAACAGTGGGTGCTAGTGGAAATGGTGCAGGCATTCTACGAGGTAAGTTTGTTTCCATGATTAGCTGTGTTAAATTTGCGGCTTAATCCATTCTGTCAAATAATAATCACAATGAGTGTGTGTCGTCCAAAAGTTTAGTAGTTTAGAAAAGCCAGCTAGCCCGTTTTTATTGTTTTACTGGAGACACGATTGACAGATGGCTGTGGCCAATACTGTCGTACTACGGATGTGCTTTTCCTTTCGAGTCCAATCATGGTGAGAAGTTTTCACTTTTTTTTCTCCTGAGAAACAGGAAGTGAACTGAAATGAATTTAAATTCATTTGACACCACTCTATTTACAGTATTCATTCAAAGTTTAAATACTTTTGGATTACACGCAATTCAGCACGTTTTTAAGTTCTTGCTAAATGACATTGTGCTGTTGTATTACTTTGAAATTGTAGAGTATCTTGTTAGCTTCAGCTCAGTCTTGTTGGCCAGACTGGAAATTCCAAACGGAACGCCCTATTGGACTTTTTGATTGCGTCAACATAGCATAGCCACTAGACGAACTTTTAAAGATTTCCAAATCTCAATAATGCATTTTGGGTGTTCCTTCCATAGTTCCTACACTGTTCAGTGTGTTGTTCCCTCCCCTGTTGTTTTTTCATCCTATCACGTAAATTATGATGGAACCACAACACAAACGTAAATCAGACTTAATAAAAATAAATAAAAGGTTTAATGTTTCTCTTCACAGGCACCTGCGTACCATCTGATCTTGGAAGGGATCCTTATCTTATGGATCATCAGACTCCTGTTTTCCAAAACCTACAAACTTCAGGAACGTTCTGATCTTAATGAGAAGGTAACAGAAAGCAGTACCAAAAAATCTTGGAAAGTCAGGTCTCCATCGAAAATAATTTAGATTGCTTGACAGCTTGCTTAGCCCAATTTAACAATGCAATACTCTCAGAAATACCAAAAGCTCAGTCTGGTTTATTTTGTTAAAGTAATTTGACCTGGAGAAGTTTATAGTCTATTTTTTAATGTGGTGTTTGTCCACCACAGGAAAAAGAGGAATTGATTGAAGAATGGCAACCAGAACCTCTTGTTCCTTCTGTTTCCAAAGACCACCCTTCACTAAATTATGATATTGTAACAGGGTTAGTAAATTATATTTGTATTTTGTATAAAAGTTTTTATAAAAGTAGTATTTTGTGTAAAAGTAGGGTATTTGCTACAAGTACCACTCAGTGGGCTACAAATGTGGGCTACTGATTACCACTATTAACAACATTAGCCAATGCCAAGTTTTTGTGATCTACACCTGGGGCCCGTCCTCCGTACGTCGCATATTACATCCGAGATCAAATGACACATCCAAGATGGCATCATCTTGCTAATCATGATCTGGCTAATTCGGTTCTTCGAACACCCATGTTGTTTATAATTAGTATAGCTGGATTGAGTTATGCGTTGGTCTAAAAGGGGTATGTATCGATAGTAGAAACCTTGATCAGCAACGCTGGTATTGCCTGCTCACATAAGTCTATGGCTGCTCATCGTGGCCTAAAAGAGAACCCCGTTTTTTCCGCAACAGAGCAACAGCTTGCTCTAAGGTTACTCCGAATTTGAAGATTTAATCAGAACGCCAGGGAACATCTCAAAATCATTTGCAGAACATCTGCAAAATCCAAGAAAGAGGGCTGGCAAAAAGTAGCAGACCAAATTAAATGTATAGGCTAGTAGTGACCAAGTTAGATGTTTTATCGCTTATTACAGTAGACTAGGCCTATGTTTTGTATGTTCATACTTTGTTTAGTCTTTAATGTCATATAATGTGGTTTCAACAAATTTATGATGTAAATGACACCCTCACAAAAAAACGATTATCTCTCAAAAAGTATAGGCTAGTACTAGTAGCATATCGCGCTGTGCTTAAGGATCTATCTATCACGCAATGAGCAATTAATTCAGTTTCATGTTGAATTCTGTTAATTATTGTTGCACCTTCTGCCACAGGTTGTTGTCGTAAAAACAGACAAGACATGGCTGTGACAGACCTCCTGTATCACCCCTGCTTATACATTTGCAATCAAATCTTGTTTACATAAAATAAGCCTGCCCCCAAGCAGGTTGAAGCTCTGCAAGTCCAGAATGAGCTTCGAAGAACCAAACAATCCAAGATAATGACAAATCATTATAGTTAGCGACATACGGAGAACGGACCCCTGAGCTCTGTGAGATTAGTCAAATTTTGGTTTTGACTGTGTTGTTTTTAGCTAATGGAAATAATTTATTTTTTTCAGCCCACCAAGCCACAAAATCATTGTCAATGGAAAAGAGTGCATTAACTTTGCCTCATTTAACTTCTTGGGTTTTCTCGAAAATGAGCGGGTGATGGTTGGTAGTATTTTCAGTTAAACTGTATTGTCTTTAAGTTATCATTATGACACAGGCCATTTGTAGTTAACTTATCCAATTTCACTCAGCAAAAGGCCCTTGCATCTCTCAAGAAGTATGGTGTTGGTACTTGTGGCCCAAGAGGATTCTATGGAACCTTTGGTACGTCAACAAACACCACCAAACAACAGAATATGTTTAATTTCATCAGATATACCCCAGTCAATAGTCATAAATGTAAACTGAAATAATACTATAATCTCAGTCCCTGGCAGTGCTCAACCATAAATTGTCCTCTTATTCGGGTTAAACACTTTTTTAGTTAGACAAATGGAAAGTAAAAATACTATTCATAGTTTGTTTTAGATAAAAGTGCAAAGCTTTGTTAAACTGGGTTTTGTGTCAATACAGATGTACATTTGGAACTGGAGGATCGCTTGGCCAAGTTCATGCGAACAGAAGAGGCGATTATCTATTCCTATGGCTTTGCAACAATTGCAAGTGCAATACCTGCATATTCCAAGAGAGGGGATATAGTGTTTGTGTAAGTGCCTTTTTTAGACTAATTTTGGACTTCTTGAATAGATTTCTGATAAGCATGTGTGATTATCCAGGGATGAAGCAGCATGCTTCTCTATACAGAAGGGTCTTCAAGCCTCCCGCAGTTTCATCAAATACTTCAAACACAATGACATGGAGGACCTTGAGCGACTCCTCAAAGAGCAGGAGATTGAGGATCAGAAGGTTTGAAAGCAGCAGCCATTTTGTAATGCCATCTTTGACAGATATCAACATTTTTAAAGCTTCAGAATCAAAACACAGCTTGAATTTTCTTCCAGAACCTTCGGAAAGCTAAAGTAACCAGGAGATTTGTCGTAGTTGAGGGGCTGTACATAAACACAGCAGATGTGTGTCCTCTCCCAGAACTGGTGAGATACAACTAGACTGTATGCTGTGTGATTGGATGTTGTAAAAACTTAAATAAGTTTACCTTATTGGCCTATGTTATGGCACTGGTTGATGATGTATAGGAAATCTGATGCAAAAATGGCTCATAATGGCTTTTAATGCTAATTTGTTCATGTGTACCAGGTGAAGCTGAAATACAAGTACAAAGTACGCATCTTCTTGGAGGAGAGCATGTCATTTGGTGTACTTGGCGAGCATGGACGTGGGGTTACCGAACACTTTGGGGTCAATGTGAGTGTGAAGTTTATTTGACAATTTTTTATTTATATTACAATTATTTATTTGGCAAAGCTTTTAATTATTTGTGTTCATTCAAATTCCATTCTGCTGAAATATCAACTAATGTTTCTAGTTTTTGATTCAGATTGATGATATAGACCTTATCAGTGCAAACATGGAAAACGCGGTGGCCTCCATAGGTGGCTTCTGCTGTGGAAGGTCGTTTGTCATAGACCATCAGGTACAGTCTACTGGATTTGACACGTATTTACCTTCAGGCACAAACATTATAAGACCATTGTTCAATTGCTTATTGGCTACTCCTTTCGGAGAAAATAGACATTCATTCCCTGACGACAGTCCTATCAGACACTCAAATGGTCCATTTATGATTCAAGTTAAGTCAGGAGTTTGACTTCAGTAGGACTGAATAAATAGTGAGTACTTAGTGTTTTTGTCATCAAAGTGTTTGGTTTTATGGAAGCTAAAAGTGTTTGTCTGTTATAGCGTCTGTCAGGTCAGGGATACTGTTTCTCTGCCTCCCTACCCCCGATGCTTGCTGCTGCTGCCATTGAAGCCCTCAACATCATGGAGGAGGACCCGGGTATACGCGCGCACACACACACAGTCTAAATAAGTAAAACATCCCTGTCTCCCCCAAAAAGGTGTGCGCTCATTATTTCCCCCCCCCCCTCGTATTTATATCCAGATTTTTCATAGTAAGCCTGGCATCATCTGTTAAAGAGAACTTATTGACAAGTGTGTTTTTGTAGTTACAATAAATGGCTCCAGGCTTTGCTTAAGTGAATTCGCAGGGCTTTAGGGAGAGTGTGCACACACTTGACAACCTGGACAGCTTCTCTTTGCTGACTACTACCAGAAACGTAACTTAAAAAAAGGCCCCCAGAGGATAACTTTGTTTGTGTGGTTGTGTTTATGCAAGATGCTGTTTACTGTATTAGTGCAAGAATATGTGCAGAAGTGCTTAATATGTCTGATACAATATTGACAAAAGACAATACATATCACACGTGTCTTAAACTGAGAGTAGGGAGTAGGTTTGAGTGCACTTGCCACCATTGAGCATCCCCCAATCTCTCTTGGAAAGTAAAATAATTACCGTCCACCAGTTCGAACTTACCTTGCAAGCTCCCCCTATCTAAGAGTAAGAAATGCTGGAGATGCTGAAGTTCCCTTCCTTCTTTCTTTCAGGTATTTTTTCTGTACTGAGGGAAAAGTGCAAACATGTCCACTCTGCATTGCAGGGGTAAGATACATCTGTCATTATTTGTGTTCCTGTGAAATCGTTTTTTCATTAATTGTGTATCGTTTTATACTGTGACTTTACAATCACACAGACTTGTAATAAACATGTTAACATTTACATTTAGTCATTTAGCAGATGCTCTTATCCAGAGCGACTTACAGTAAGTACAGGGACATTTCCCCCCCGAAGCAAGTAGGGTGAAGTGCCTTGCCCAAGGACACAACGTCATTTGGAACGGCGGGGAATCGATCCGGCAACCTTCTGATTACTAGCCCGACTCCCTCACCGCTCAGCCATCTGACTCCCTGTAACAGTTTACATACACATGCAGTATATTTACAATAATATATTTTCCGTTCAAATATTGACATTCATAAGGGTTGGTTTGGTTAGAAGAGAAATGTCAGTGTGGGCACAATTTTTTCTGAATGCACTGTTGATCCTATTTGATGGTAACATTTTATGAAAAGGCAGGATTATGGAATACTTACAGCCTGACGTTGTTATACTCATAATTCTGGTCAGAATATGAGTCTGATACTGCTCCATTGGGCTGTTATTATGGGGCGTGTTTCAACTGAACCTGGAAAAAAATGCCTCTTCGCTTAATTGGATAGACCTACAACCATTTGTTGAAAACAAATTCAACCCAAGCTCTCTTTGGTGACGTGGTTGATTAGGTTACTGTTGATCATCTGTCCATCATCGTATAAAGCCCGCCCTGACAATTTGATTGGTACGAACAGCTCTTGTTCGGGCATAGTTTTTCCCCAACGGAGCATTGCCAGACCAAACTTCCTGACCAAAATAAATTGTGGCCGGGTGGCACCCAGGCTAGAATACTTATGGAAGGTTTGGAAGGCTTTATTCCCCAAGTAAGTTTGCACAAACAAGGAATTTACTATGGCAGGAAGGTGCATACGGTAAACATATAAGAGTTTTAAATATAAAATGTACAACAGTATCTAAAATAATTCTAACCACTACTATACAACTTCTGTGTTTTACATACAAATTGTCTTTTTGGTTATGTTAAAATTCTGCCTTGTCTGTTTATCGTGCTTACCTCCTGTCTTGCTTCCTCCTGATTGTACATCTCACAAATCACTTATGTTCAATTCCACCCTGCTTAAATGGGCTGTTTACAATTTACAGAGACTCTGTAGAGTCAATGCATGAATGTTTTGTGGATCACTGTACCACAGTGATGTAAGGAGTATTTTAAATCTGAAATGTAAAGCATTTGGAAGTCAGCAGCATTTCTTGGAATTGCAACAAACAGGTCAGGATCCTGTAAGAACTTCTACATGAAAACAATGTTTTAAGCATAGGTTCAGTTCAAATAAATCACTGTAAGTGTTGGGATTCACAGTATGTTCCATGGTTTGGGTTATACGTTGTTTGTTATCATACTGAACTGAATCATGTGTCCCCCATACAATGTCGTTGTAACTGGGGGAAAGGACGATTCTAAGGTCCCTGGTCAGACAGGGAGCCCAGCTGAACACCATACTTTCCTGTATGATTTGGGGCTAGGAGTTGAAACTAGCCAGAGGGCCCAGAAACCCTAGCGTTAAACCCTGTCTCGAATCTTCACCTAAAACCTCATTACTCATGCTAATTCAGTTTCATTTTCTGCATTGCAGAACACCTGGTCTGAAGGTGGTTGGGATGTCTTTCGCCCCTGCACTTCACCTGCAGCTGGAGAGAAGCTCTGGATCCAGAGAGACTGATGTGGAAACTCTCCGCAAAATTGTGGATTATGTAAGGAACTTTTCTTTACAACAAAAAAAATTGCTGTTTGGTTTTAAGTGAAGTGAGTGTTTCCACTGTCCCTCATCAATGTAATTATCTATCCTGAAGTAAGGATGTTCGTACAGTGGAAATGGGAATTAACCTGACTTTCCAGGTGGTTTGTTATGAATCCAGCTCTCGCAAAGTTAAATGGGACTGGCAAGGAACTGGAATTCTATTTTATCTCCTTGAGTTTGTGTGTGTAGGCCTAACTTTCTTTCAAATTTGCCAGTGTTTGGACAGACAGGTGGCACTCACCCTGGCTCGGTACCTAGAGAAAGAAGAGCGATTCCTCCCTCAACCTACGTAAGCGCCAAACGGCATCATATACTCTTATTAGTTTGTTAGTTACGCTTAACCTGAGTACTGTTGATGTCATTCATTTTAAATTCTCAGTTTGCAAGAATTCTCTTCAGTTAAGGAGGTGGTGAATGCATGTTGTCACCTGCCTACGATTTCTGTGAATGTATAAGATGTAAGTTAAGAAAGTTTCTTAACAAATTGCACTGGCTGGACATCTTCTCTAAAAGTAACAGTAATACATTGTAAGCCAAACTAGAACACTTTAAATTAATCCAGCTGCTATGCAATGCCACCACCGCACATGTTTTGACAACTTATTGTCTCCACAGCATTCGTGTGGTGGTAACTATCGAGCAGACAGAAGATGAGATTGAGAAAGCTGCATCCTGTATCGGAGAAGCAGCTCTGGCATTACTCAAATGATTCCTTGTTCCGACTGCAACTGAACCTGGATTTCTTAACCGTCTAACACTCACAGGATCCACCTGTTGGCTTGCCAGAGTATAAGGGGAGAGGGAGCGTCCATTGACGCAAGACAAGGTTTTCTCATCCAAAAACTAAAGGCATGAACAGTGGATGACCATGTGACATGAGGAGCTATGTCAATACCTAATACTTTATCTTTCCTTCTTGCAGCTACTTTTGGTTGATTTGATCTTTGCCTTACCTTTTGTTCTTGTGTTTTTTGTACTGTATCCCAGATATGTTTAATTTTCTTATTAGATCTGTGAATGTACAATATGGACCTTATTTTGAGTTTGGGAATATTTTACTTTGAATTATGGTTAGGTCTTAAACAACTATAAATATAAATTCTGTTTTAGAATTCTGTATCCAAATGACTACATTTCCTATGTTGTTTTCAAAAAGCTTGTGTTAATGTGAACAAGATTTCCTGTTTTGACCAAAGGCAGCCCTTGAATATTCCTGCTCCATGCTTCTAACTGAAATATTTTTCTTACTGTCTTTTGGCTACTACTGAATTTTCTTTTCCAAGGGGTCACAAATGTTTTATAATTAAAATAATTTAATTTACATAAGTTAGACTAGGCCATTTTTTATAACTTTGTTAAATGTTGTTCATAAATAATCGATTTTAAATAGATTTGCTTGCAATATAACTGCCATTGTAGAATCACGGGATTGTTACTCAATTTTCAAGTCTTGCGCAAAATGTGGTGATTACATAAATGTTATGCTTGCAGATTTTTCTGCTTTAATCAACTTGCACTATTGTAGCCTTATGCACATCAATCTTTATTTCACCCTTAAGCCAGCTTTAAATCCAATATTACTTTGTATAGGCTATTACAAGTTTAAGCCTATTGTACATTGCATACAACATACAAAATGTAGTTTGTCCCTTTGTGTCTCTGCCAACCTAATGAATATTAGTCAAATAAATTGGGGAAAGTGGGTGGTTAACCTATTTAATGATTATGTTTTTTGTGCTAGGGTTGCACACTAACTAGGCACATATTACATGTCATTTTGTCGCTGTAGTTTCCCTAATAACCTTTGTATTCTAAATAGTAGCCTATTTAATACAGCACTGGAAAATAAATGACCACTGCACCTTTTTTCTTCCTTTAAAAAAAAAGTTGAGAAGGTCAATTTTGAGTGAACAACAGAAGGGTACAATTTGGCAGTGGCCTCTTAAATTTGACCATTCTGTTCCTCACTCAAAATGGTCCTTTTTACTTTTTTTAAAAGGAAAGAAAAAGGTGCCATGGCCTTTTTTTCCAGAGCAGTATTATTTAAAAGTTGTGTCACCAACGCTTAAGATTCTACCCCTAGATGGCGTGTCTTTCCCAAGAAATCAGTTATTCTTTTGGAGAGCGATTCAAGATGGTCTACGTCATGTGTTGAGCACGTTCACTTTTCAGCAAGGATACATTGGGTTGCATAGGAAAAGATCGACTCTCGACGCTCTCAGTTTGCCGCAAGGGAAGAAAGTTGCACTTTTTTGGTCTCCCAAATGCAACAGAAAGGTTTTTTTTTTATCGCATACATTCAATTATAAAATTTGAACCCCCTAATGATTTAGGAATGGGGTTTTTTCTCTCGGATCTTTGGTGATTTCAACAACAGAATTTGTCCCTCAACTAGAACCATCTCAAAAGCAGAATTGTAAATCGGATGCCACCCTCAGGTCAAGTTTCATATAACTGACGAGTCCACTCTGGAGCAATGGCAAGGATAATGGCTGATGTGCTTATCCACTCGATGAAAACTTTCATTCTGGCTGTCGTCGTAGCTCAAAGTTGGAGATGCACAGGTTAGTGCCCATGTGATGGAAACTTGAGTGACAAAATAAATTGTAAAAAATAATTTAGTTCACAAGGATGTTGTTAAATTCTTATGAAGAATTTAACAACAAGAATCCCCATGATCTGCACATCATCAAGGGTGCGAGAGAGCCTTAGTTCACCTTGATGTCACAAATGTGATTTCTTGAACTGATGATTCAATTATTTTGCAGTTACTTTTCTCACGTAGCTGGCTGTTAGCTTGCAAGCTTCTTTTTTTTACTTGGGTGCATTCGTCTATTTAAAGGCGTTTTGTAAAATCAATTCAAAATACCCTGTTTTGGGTGTTTATAAATGTAACAGACTGCTTGGTTGCACATACAAAGCTCGTTGTAATAAAACAATGGGAAAGGAAGTCTTAACTATTGAGTAAAATCCAAATAATTGACAGAAATGTATTAGGGTAGACTATATCAAAGTCGAATAACGTTGGTTATGTTAATATTCGAGACTTGGCAGACTTCCTAGTTAATTTACTCTCAGTAGGAGTGAGATGTTGAGATTTCCTGTACTGGTTTCTCAGTTGTGCATTTGGGTGTCAAGTCAGGGGGGATGGGCCCCTGATTAGCGCACTATCACTATATAGTTATGTCGTTTGCTCTAAGGAAAAGCTTCGGACTTCATTTGTAGCTATGGTGGACTACCATGGTAAGTACTGGTTAAGCTAATGTTAATGGTAAACGCAGTCATTGGATTGAAGAGAAAAGTTACGTGACTTTGGAATTGCTTTCAATTTCTGTAGAATTGTAATTATAAATGGGGCTAGTTAATTTTTCTATTCCCTTAAATGTACAATTTCCATAAGATAAAGGACCATGGCCCCTCCCAACTCTATTCAGATAATTGGTAGAACTGTCTCACTAGGGCTTTGGTTATAAATAGAATTGCAAGTTGATGTAGATGGGGCTAGGCTAGGTTTCCCATGGCCTTGGGAGGTGCAAGCAGTGGGTATCCACAGAAGGATCACCTCCTTTTGCTCCTCACCCACCTCCCATCAAAAGGTGTTGGGGGATATCAAACCAGGCCATTGAAATGGTAATTGATTCACTTGCTAATAGTGGCTTGTGAACCTACAGGCCATAGTCTTAGAGCCCAACAAAGGAACATTCCTTGAAGAGGATTTTTTTTATTTATGTGAATGACTGGAGTAAGTCATTGAGTCCCTGAGCTGAGGACTATTCCAATGAACTGGAATGATTATGCATATATTGTCTAAATTCTATCTTTTATCTAGTCTTTCTTGTTAATGCAGTATTTACATTAAAGTATAGGGTTGGCTGCCTTGTGTGCAAGGCATGGCGCAAGCAAGGCAACATCCAGATGAACGTTTGACTTTGTAGCTCCACTATTGACCAGATCTTTTTTTCCTATCCAAAATTAAAAGCAATTCCCAGAGTTTCCCCATTTGTGCCTAGCTTGTTACTCTCTGAAACTTGATATATGATGGATGTGTAGTCATGTTCGGTGTAGAATTAACTGTTGCAAAGAGGTGCCCTTTAATGAGTCCATTTGATTGAGAATAATAAATATCTGTCATAGTAGGGTGGATCCCACCTGTGTTTTGTAATGGATGGTCAACAACAGCAACAGATGGTCACTAGCACACCAGGATACACGGCACACTCATACATATCATAAATTGTTGCAGAGCAGGGGACGTAAGCAAAGGGCAGGGTTGTCTCTTTTAGAAACCTTTACTGCTCCCCACAATCAACCTCACCACAGAGCTGTGAAGTGAAGCAAGAGGTAGGCATTGGACATGGTTGAAGAGTTAGCCAGAGTTCACTCTGTTAATCTTGTGTTAACCAAGGCTATGTGGGAAATCTTCAAAGAAGGCCGGGGTCCAAGCCCAGAGGTTTTTTATCCTTTCACAGGAGCAAAGTGGGAGTTGATCCCCTTAGCTTTTCTAAATATTTAATCCCTCCACATTAGGGGACGTAAAAAGGTTATTAGTGATGCTTGTGGTCGTTGATATGCATTCAAATGGCCAGTGTTTAGATATTAGGTTGTGATGATTTGCTGACAAATGTAGGGGTTGAAGAATCAAGTGTTTCCATATCGCAGTGACCTCCTGAAAGTCAGTTATAAATTGTGTCTGTTCTTTCTTGGAAGTTGGCCTACTTGTCAGCTGGTGATGAGTATAAGGAGAGAACTGAAACTGATACGAGAGTGATGCTTATCATGTATTTTACAGCTATGTAAGAGTTGGGGAGAGGGAAGGAATAGGCTCTAAACTAGAGCTTGTTTCTCCTGCTATTTACTGAATGAATATTACCATATATTACAATGACTGATTGTTTGACTTATAAAACCCATGGAGATGTGCATTAATAATTACATTCAGTACCCACGGCCAATCTGAATCAAGGGCACACAGTGAGCAAACTATCAAAAAAGTCAGTCCTTAAGGCCAATTTATACTTATGTCGCAGACACTTTTGAAAAGGTCGCCGACAGAAATGACGCCCCGGTCGACACTTTTAACCGTCGCTTGGAGGTGTCGCCTACCAGGAGAAATTTCTACTGGCGCTGATGTCGTCACATAGTGAAAAACTAAAATTGTTAAAATACTAAAACTAACTAAAGTTTTAAGCTAACTAAAATAGTTTTTCTGATCGATCACCGAGGCTACAAAGTGTTAACAATGTAAACATAGCTATGAATGTAATGGTAAAATGATTCTGTTTACATCGAGCGAATCTTGAGCACAGGCGACATAAGTATAAATTAATTTATACTTATGTCGCCGACACTTTTGAAATGGTTGCAGACGAAAAAAAAAAGTGTCGCTCAGGCTGCTGCATTTATACTTCGGCAAACAGTCACCTGCTCAAGGTTGCGTGACGTAAACATAATTATTTTACCGTTACATTCATAGCCATGGTTACATTGTTAACGCTTTGTAGCCTAGGTGATCGATCGGAGAAACTGACAAATACAAATTTTCACTGTGACGACATCAGCGCCAGTAGAAATTTCCCCTGGTAGGCGACACTTCCAAGCGACGGTTAAAAGTGTCGACCGTGACGTCATTTCTGTCGGCGACCTTTTCAAAAGTGTCTGCGATAAATTGGGCTTTAGAGTCTGGCCAATAATCCAAACATGGAGAAAGGTCAAATAGACAAGCTTTCTTTCAAACCAGACCAGGCTATATACATTGGCCCGAGGGACCCAGAAAAAGCCATGCTAGTCTACAGAGGTAAACACAAGGCATACCTGAGGTTGTGGGAAAAAAGAGCCTGTGGTGATCTGGAGGCTTGGCTGGATGAGATCACAGCATCACGTCATTAGATAATCTGACACATATGGAGTGCTGAGAGAGAATGAAGGATAGAAGGAGGTGGAGGATAAACATTTTTCTAAATGATAATGATAACTTTCTGCAGGAGCAGGTAATTGATTAAAATACTCTTTTTAAAATGGACATTTGAAAGCTGGGTTTCCTTCAACCAATAGATACATACGTGACCTGTGTTATCATCTCCACATTTGACACACTGGCATTGAATGCAGTCAGCCCCCAGCACTAAGTAGCAAAGAAGCCAAAGGTTCTACATAAATCAAAAGCACCATTGAGTTCCAGTCCTAGGGAAGCACATTTAAAATATGGAGTTATCCCATTAAATAAACATTTCATTTGTTGAATACAAAAGGATCTAAAGGAACATTTTAACTAATGTATAAGTCCAATTCTTAGGGTCAGCTTCTCCATCTTATATGTTCTGTTATGCTAGGTTGCTTGCGTTGTCTTGGGAGACTGGCGTTGGTCTCGGTTGGGTCTGGGATGGAAGGGAGAAAACGGGACAACGCCGGATATTGCTATTAATTTAAAAAACCAAAACTGTTTATGACAACGTAGTTAAGGCGACAGGCGTGTGTTGCTTAGGCAGCCGCCTTAACTGAAAAATGCTGCGGGAAACCCTGAGATTAGATGTTACCCCTGACAGCTTTAAATCTTTGCGTAAGCACATTCAGACTTTATAATCAGGAAAATAGTCTGTGAAATAAACGACACCATCAATGCTACGTTTTAAGTGACAAAGGAAATACAAATGTGGTTGCCTTTTATTGGACAATATCACCCCCCCCCCCCCCCATCCCTAAAGGCAAGTACAAATGTTTTGTTAAATATTAAATCTCCCAATGAAGGCAGTTTAGAATCAGCATGATTTTACCATTCTTAATTTTAAGGATAGAAGGATAAAGAAAAGAGAAGTGAATGTATTACTTTGCTAGTGACATTTTGCCCGTCTATTCTTGCACATTGTGTTATTATAGAAAACCCCAAACTAAGGTTCTGTCATTACGGTTGTTGCTTTAACACAAACTGCTCAGCTCTGGTATTGTCTGTATTTATTTGGGGAGTCTAAAACCCTTGGTCATAATTTTAAATTGATGAGACTATTTCATATGGTTTCTGGCCTCTTGTTCCTTAAAGGGCTATGTTTACCTTGTATTACTTTGTCAGATGTTTTCAACAGAGAAACTTACTGCATTCCATTCAGTGTAAATAACTTTCCTGATCTCTTCTTGGACAAAGCCTCCAGAAATGGAAAAACTCTTAAAGGCATTGTCTTAAATCCATTAACTGCTGGGTTTTTATTTTTTGGTCTGGATCATTTATTCGCATTTGATTGGGTGAAATTATTTTGATTGCATGCCAAACCAAACAGAATTTTTTCTCATGCGAGTTGTGAGCACATCCATACATTTATGGTTCCAGTAAAAAAGAAAGAAATTGATGGTGAAAGGGATGTTTATCAAGAGGATGACGGTAACTTTCAAATTAAGAAAAGGAATGGAAGGGATAGTGCATTAGTTTACAGGTGTGATAATAGTGTAGTTCTACATTAGGCTATGTTTTCTCTTCGAGTGTGTCTGAAGAGCATGTGTTTGTATGCAGTCGTGGCCAAAAGTATTGGCAGTGATATACATTTTGTGTTTGCAAAGTTTGATGGTTCAGAATTTGTGGATACTTTTTTCATGTTTTTATGGAATACTGGAAAACAATAATACACATTTCATAGGTTTTGAAAGAATAGCCATTTTGAAATGGGCAGAATTTGATTAAAGGAATCAATCCTTTTTGATTTTGAAATGTTCTGCAGTAGCTAATAGCTAGATTTAGAGTTTTGGCACTGAATATATTTCCTGTTACTGTATGGATTTAGTATTTGTATAATTTGTCAGCACACAATAGAAGTTTTTTAAATTGCTTATGTGAGATTGCATTTAACCCCTATATGGATGTTGGTATAGCCCTCATTTAAACTATATTCACCCAGGCACATGTAAAAGGCCCATACATTAGGTTTGTTCCGGTAGTGGAATGAGGTTATGGAAAGAAGCCAAGGCTGTAGTTGGTAATAAAGGTGTGTTGAGGGGTTGCTTCCATTAATGTCTGTCACATTCCAGAGCTGCTGATTCTAACAGGCTTCACTATCCCATCTGGAGCACCAGGTGTTCCAAATAAGCCCTACGTTTCATGAACGGTTACCCGGCCTCTCTAATAGACATGAAAGACGTAGCAAGAAGAAGGATGCCTAAAATTAAATGTAATAAAAGAATAAGAGAGCGATAGTGGTAGAGATTTTGCATTCTCAGGTTTCAGGTTCTCAACTTAGTGTGAGGAATTTAAGAATTTAAGATTTTCTGTTCCACAGTTATGTGGTGAGAAACATATTTAGAATTTCCTAGTTTTCAATTGTGTTTTTGATATTATTTTTTAATTTTTGTTTTGTAGAAAAGAAAATGTGTGTAAAAGATGTATGACTATTGTTTTGAATAAACTTCTGTCCTTATAGTGTGTTATTTGTAAGTTTCTGGCTATGCTTTAGCAGTAAATTTAAGTCACTGAAAAGGCTTGGCTGACTGTTTCTGTCTTTGAGAAATTCTGGATCTATGAATATTCAAACATGTCAATATCACAGGCCTTGTGCCTCGCTCACCACTGCTGCTTGTGCTAGTTTGAATGCTGAAAAAGCATTGTACCTCAGATGTCATTGAAGTGCCTTACATGTAAGAACACCAGAAAACAGTTGACTGGTCCTATGCCATCTGGTAACCTGAAGCATGATGCAAACCTGATGCAATGAGCTTGCGAAGCAACATATTGCCCTGAGCATATAGTTTAAAACACTGTCAATAAATATCTCTCATCATTCAAATCATTAGTGACAAAATGGCTTATTATTATTGGCTTATTAAGTAATTTGATTTTATAAATGAAACAAAGGAAAAAATTATTTCCCATATATTACTGACATATTTTTGTCCCTTACATTTAATGTCATCAATTTTGCCGTACTGTGAGCATAGTCAGCATACTTTCAATAAGTGCCTTAGCCCAGCTCTATATGGACCAAAAAAAATAGCATTTGAGCATGCCCAGTGCCAGTACATGCATTCCAACCATTTCAGCAGCATAGTGGAATTTTTGGTCAATGTTGGAAGGAAGCTCCAAAGTCAGGTTTACATCCATATCCAAAAACTGCACACTGCACCCTGTTTGCTGTCAAACCTTTCTAACCCTGCTAATGCAAACTCTGTACTGATCAATCTGCTCTTGAATGCTGGATCCTTTGGGTTTCTTTGCCTGGATTTGAATGTGGTTTTCGAATTTATGACATACCCAATCTAGTTTGCCCAGGAAATGTTTGAATCTCAGATTGTAGGGAAGAGCACAGACATCTCCCATTTCAGTAGAGGAATGAGAAAACACCTCTATTATGAAGAACTTTGCACTGATCTATCAAAGTATTGTCAAGGTCAGCCATTTTAGAGGACAAGAAGAAACAAAAGAAAAATAGTCATTTAAAAAGACCAAACTATCTATTTACTGCATGTTCTGAAGTCTTGCAGATACCTGACAAGAATGTGTCTCGGTTCTAAATCAGATTCCTTGCAGTTGAATAATGATTTTCACTGCTCATCTATTATGGATGGTTTTTATCCTGTAGAACTTTAACATCTGGCTGACCACGGTCTGTTTAATTTGAGGTTTAGATTAGTTTGGGCCTGTGATAAACCATTAAGCAGTGTTCTTAAATCTGTTCCCAATCTACCTCGTAAACAGTCACAGGACATTGTCTCATCTTTGATAAAGCATTCTTCCCCAAGTATGTAATCTTGTTTAATTTCCACTGCTGTTTTTTGTATTCATGTTCCTCCTTGTCTTGCGTCCTACCTAACTGAGTTAAAATAAATGGGCCTGGTTCTAAACCAGGCATGTATTTAAAAGTTTCTGCTCTGCTCCCTTTTGATCCAGCAGTGAAGGGAGTTAATTTAATGTTTCCAAAAATGTTAAAGTAATTGTAGCAGTTTTGACAGGTAAAAGACGGGGAGTATTTTATAACATTGAGTTTAGAAGCATCTTAGGGCTAGTGTTAGAATGAACCCAAATGAGCTGATGCCGTTCAAGAATGCCCTACCTCCTCTTATTTGTTTCTGGTGGTTTTTTTTTACTTTACAGATATGTTCGGAACAGCTTGTTGTGAATGTTTGGAAACGCCATTTGCGAACCATTAACTTTAACAAGCTGTTAGATGGAAAAGGAAGTTGTCTCTGCCTAATCACACAGATACTTTGTTAAACATAGATTAGTAATGGAGACTACAATGGGATAGCTTGGAATTAATATTTAGAGCTGCTATTTCAAACCTAAAACGTAAGTGCATACTATGTGGCTGAAAGAGAATACACATCACATTTCTACTCTCCTGACTGTCATGGTAAAGACAAGGGAAAGGACAAATGTAGTTTGTAGTGTTTTATAGTGTTCTGCACTCAGTTTTAACTAGCCCTAACCAATTTTCCTCAAAATTGACCAAACTGTCAAAAACTCCCTTTAGTGTACACTAGCTTATTAGTTAACCAATAATATGTGAATGCATGTTTGCACAATTTATTATTGTTGTGTTTTAGCCTTCAAATCACAGGAGCTTCAAAGGATGCTGACTCAATTTTACGAGATACAAATTGTTGTTTTAACCCAGCCACTGGGATGGAGTTACCCCTCTAAACTACCTTGACAATGAAGGTGCAAATCCTGATTCTAGTGGGAGGAATGTCTAATTCCATAATATGGGGTAACGTTCCATTTGTATGCAAACACAATCTTGTTGCAAGATATGCTGATACTGCCAACAAAATGACAGTGCAAACTTGTTCTATGCTTGTTTTGGTGCTAGATTATTTAAGTGATTGAAAGTGATGTATTGTTGTGTCTGCTGTTCAGGTACTGACAAGTTGTAGATCGTTTTTCAATTGATAATTATCTGAGAAGCACGTAACATAAATCACAGGATGTAGTCATAATACATGTCTTTCTGAAACAGAATATGACCTGTTGTAGTAGTACTTTGGAATCTTGGTTAAACAATTATTATCTAGATAAAATCTAGATTTAAGTGGATTTTAACAGTAAATATGTAGAAATAGGATAAACAAATTTTGCTTTTATCACTGATAAATAGGCAAGTAGGATCAGGAAGGGAAGTAAAGGGGCATCTGCATCTAATTATTTTTGGCTGCAATCCCTGGTTCATGTTATGAGTATGGGGAGCAGCCTGCTTGTTTCTGATGTGATGTTTACAGCTCCACCCACACCCACTCCTGAACAATTAGAAGCACTGCTCCATCAATAGAAAGTGACCAAGAAGAAATACCTTACAACCATTTTCTGTCAGATTCACACACTTTTATACCTATAGCAAACATCACATTTTGTACTTTGTCATTTTATTAGATAAAATGACAAAGTGGAGCCCCTCTAACTATCAGATACAGATGACATGGCGCCTTATGATAGGCCATAACGTTTGTAGAGGGCATGGTATTTTTGGATTGAGGCCAAATTTCTCTAACCTAAAGTAATTTTTACTGGCCAGAAGCTGTTGATTACATGTTTGCTACAGCTTTGTCTTAATAGCCATGAAGCCATGTCCTCCGGGAAAGAAACAACATCCTCTGTTGATTTGTTTCTCTAACTACGCAAGGTTTCTTTTAAAGGGGTCATTGATTGTGAAACCAATTTTACCTTGGCATAGTTGAATAACGACAGTTCAGTGGGTAAAAAAGACATACAGTGAACCTCAAAGTCCATTGATACCTCTTTCCTATCTAAATCTCACAACTTGAAACTGCAGCTGTAAAACGATCGGTTTTCAAAAAGCGGAATTTGTGACGTCACAAATTCCGCATCACCTTTGTCACGCCCCAGCATTTACATACAGACCAGCCCGCTGGTGTTCTGGCCCAGGATCTTAGTCCAGCTGCGCACTGCTCTGTGTACCTCCACTCGAACAACAAAGGAGAAAGTTTGAAAGTTTTAAAGTATATTGTAAATGGACCATCGTAAATGCAGTGTTCCAGGCTGTACAGGGAATGCTGACACTTTTCATAGTCTTCCCTAGGAACCAGACACTCGACGGGCATGGCTGATGTTTTTCTATGAGAAGATCCCTGTGAAGTTCGACACTCATTTATTCATTCTCAAAGCATTTCACCAAAGACTTTGCTTAGACTGTTGCTCTTGTTAGTTAGTGGTAGCTGATTTAAACTGTTGTATTATATTTAATCCTATTTTTATTGCTTTCCTACAGGTACACTTGCACTTAGAGATTCATGTTGTGTAATTGTAATTTGCTTAACTACATGCTCTTATGGTTTCTTCCCTTTAGCACTTATTTTTGGTTGTTCACAATGTGTCCTTCTGTTTTTGGCTACCTGCAATGCTTTGGGGCTATCTTGTTGTTATTATCAGTGACCTATGCACTTTGTAAAGCTCTCTCTTGGAAGTCGCTTTGGATAAAAGCGTCTGCTAAATGAATAAATGTAAATGTAAAGACAATTTTGAATGAAAACCTTGGACAATTTAAAGTAGGATTTGCTAAGCCGCTGTTACTGAAAAGAGGTGCTGTTCCAATCATATGCTCATCACAAACGCAAGCTGTAAGTATGATTTTGTCGCTAACAGTTACCCTATTAGCAATGCTAACACCTCCTGTATCTAGCTTAGGTAGAATGCTAAATGCGTTTCTAAACACTTCAACATAGCTACCTTACTTAGCGAATGGCTCTAGCTAGACTAACTGTATTCGGCATTAGAAGGGAAGCTTCTGAAAAAATTGCCAGAAAACGAATAGCAGTCTAGCCTATTGCTAACACCTGTTTAGATTAGTCTATCTATGTGAAAGAACTGGAGAAAGGCAGGTGCTAGATACAGGATATGTTAGCATTGCTAATAACTGTTACCGACACAATCATACTACAGCTGGCGGTTGTGATGAACATAAGGTCGGAACACATCTATTTTCAGCAACAGCTTCATAGCAAATCCTGCTTTTCATCGTCCCAGGTTTTCAAAACCGTCCTCGGTGAAATGGTCAGCGCAAATGTGTCGAGGGTCGAACTGCACAGGGATCTTCTACGCTACGGTATAGACAAAATCAACCATGCCCGTTGAGTCAGCGTTAGCTAGACTCTAGCTCATCTGCTTTTTATTAACGCTGATTTGCAAGGAATGCAAGAACAGCTAGATAGCGAAAACAACTAGACTGTAGACATGTAAACTAGTTTAGCTTGCTAACGCAAGAGCATCGGTAGAATGTGTGATGATTTAGCCTAGTTTATTGGCAATGGGGATAACGTTATTTCATGTTCCTGACTGTGTTTCATTCAAATAAATAACCTGGGATAATACCGGGAACATTTCACTGGATATATCAGGGGGCATAGAACAGCACCCGGGACAATTTTAGCCCAACCAATGTTACATACCCTATTCGGAGACCTTAAGGAACAATGTGAAATACCAATACAAACCAGTCAATTTAATGATGTAATATGGTTTTTTAAAGTTTGCAGACAAGTTGGCGACAATCAAAAACATTTAGTGAGAATGAACTTACTGAATTATTTGATCTTCTAACAAGTTATGCACATATTGACTAATAGATACCAAAGAAGTGGTAATCCACTTTTTTTGCTATTTATTGACATCTGAGTAGCCGTTTTTTTGATCATCATAACCAGAATTCTACAGACTGGCTTTATGGCCCTCTGGGACAATAAATTTATTGTTAACATTGATGGCCTACCTCTTATGGAATCATCTCGGTGCTTAATACTAAAGCGTGTATTAGTATTCACAGAGGGTGGGATTCGCAGGACAGGGGATAAGAGTAAGTGTTTTTCCAGTGTCAGTAACTCTAAATCCCTCTCTATACATACAACCAGGTGTTAACTGGGAGCTACACTTCACACAAGGTAAATGGGGCTTCACTTTAAGGAGGAACCCCCCAAAGGAGCTCCAGTATTGGAACAGGTTTTAAAATGTTTTTGGCCACTGACAAGACTATAGTAAAAGTATAATTTGGCATAAGTCTTAGCTGTGGATTCTCTTCCTTTTCCTAAGTCCCTCTTTGAACGTATTTTTCAGTTTTTTCTCATAAGTATCATGTCATATCTATCTAACAATGCCATGAACCTGTGTGCTTGTGTGTGTGTGTGTGTGGTTTTATAATGACATTTTAGGGCAGCGAGCGAGTTACCCACGATTATCTTTAGAACCAGGCAATATGCACAGGGCAGTCAAGGTACAAGCAGAGATCGGTAAAAAAAATCTGTAACAGACAGGCAGGATGCTGTGAAAGTTTGCGAAGGCCAGGTGAGCTGGGTTTTGTTCATGGATGAAATACTGACTAGGTAAGATAAAGGATGATATTTAAAGTGCAACGTTTTTTTCAGTAGGTATAGCTGTGAGGTTATTAGCAACAATTGATGCTGTGTAGACTACACACTACAGACACAAGTCACAACGGTTTAGCCTAGACTACAGGGGTTTTATTTCCATTGCTTTAGGCATCATCAAACGAGGGCTAACTTACCGGACAACCTTTCAATTGGCAATTCATAAAAAAAAAAAATTTAGCCTTTAGTCTTCTGTCATTTAGAAGCTAATTCGCTTTTACAACGGCGATGCGACCAAGTGAGCAGTGCTGGCTGCTGGCATAACATTGAGTCAGCTTCTTTCAAAGGGTTTTCTTTATGAATGAAATACTGGCTAGCTAACAATATTAAGTGGATACTTTATTCAGTATAGATCAGTTTATATTTTATAACATGAAACAATGTGTTAACTGATTCAAGAACTCTGCCTGCACATTGCAAATGTGCCTTTGTCTTCTTTATGTCAATGTAATACAGAAAATACTATTTTACTGCACTGCATAGCACAAAGGAAAGAAATACAAATGTTAATGTAAACATAGCAAACACCCCTTGGATAGAACTGTAAACGCAGCGCTGTATGTTTTTTTAGGCCGATAACTGTTTCAACCTTTGTTAATGTAATTCATTCAATTCAATTTTATTGAGGATCAACTCGCAATGCACAGTGTTGAGCATGTACCACTGAATTTTTTTGATTTTACACAGATTACTACAGTACATATTAAAATCAAACAGTGTTAACTAAATTCACAAGTACATGGATACATAGATATTATTATTATTATTATTAATGGCTTATGTAAATAACTAAATGTCTAGATGTTTGTGGGGGTAAGACAATTGAAAAGAAAACAAATATAATACATTTTGATCAACATGACAAAGAACTTGGAACTTGGAAATGGCAGACAAATGAAGGCTACATAATCATTTGCATGAATGTAGGCTACCACAACATTGGCAATTTGACTAGAATAGATGTGGAGGTTGAACAAGTACTTCAGAGATGACAGAGAATTGATAATGCAGGAAACGGCAGACAATTGTAGGCTACATCATCAGTTGCATGAATGATGTTATATCAAAAGGATCGATCCTCACAGTGGCGTCCCTAGGACATTTGGCGCCCCGGGCAAGCCGTAATGGATTTGAGGTGTGCCAGCACCAGGCTAAAGACTTCATTACTACAGAGGTCAGGGCGATGGGTCTGTAGTCATTAAGTCCTGTTGGCCTTGGCTTTTTGGGCACAGGGATGATGGTGGAGGACTTGAGACAGGCTGGCACATGACCTGTCTCCAGGGAGGTGTTAAAGATGTTGGTGAACACCGGAGACAGCTGGTCAGCACAGTGCTTCAGGGTGGCTGGAGAGACGTTGTTTAGTCTCTCTCACGCCTTGTTAAACCTGTTCTTTGACTCCTTGAATCTGGATCTGTCCCCACTCTTAAACGCTTCCTCCTTGTCCAACCGAAGCCACCAGAGTTTAGCTGTAAACCAGGGTTTGTCATGTTGTAACTCACCCTGGTGTGTGTTGGTATGCAGCAGTCCTCACAGAAACTGATGTATGACGTCACATTCTCCATGAGCTCATCCAGACTATTGGTAGCAGTCGCAAACATATCCTAGTCATCAACACTGCAAGCACGCTCGCAGATCCTCCAGAGCCTCACTTGTCCACTGTTTTGATCTCCTCACAGCAGGTTTACAGAGCATTCGTTTCTGCCTGTATGCAGGAATCAGGTGGACTATGGCGTGGTCAATGTCCCAGTGCTGCTCCGGGGACAGCGTGGTGGACTCTACTGACTAGTCTAGCAATGATCCAAAGTGTTCCCATCTCTGGCAGGGCATCTCTTATGTGACGAATCAGTGTGAGTGTGTGTACACATTAGAATTTGTGTAGTGCCGCAATTTACGTTGTTTGGATAAGCAATTTGACTAAAGGAATGGAAATATTAATTTTAAATTTGGCGTGATCTCTTTGCGTCCCAACCTCTGCACTCTTATTGGCCCTCTGGTCAGCAGCAAGTTTGCTACGAATATCTCGGAATCTTTTTATAATCCAACGGAGTGCAAACCGGGCAAAGGAAAGTAGGGAAATTCAGTTTTGTTATTTAGAAGCAAATTCTCTTTTACAACTGATATTCAGCTGCTTTCAAAGGAGCTGGCTAGCTAACAGAACGACAATATAAAGTGGATACACTTTCAGTATAATGAATTTTTTTACCTAAATTTACTGATGTCAAAACTGCCAGCACTTTGCAATTGTGATCTGAGAAATATAGGTACCAAGACCACTGAGAAGAACTGTCAAAACCAGCTGCGTTCTCAGACAGACCCCCGCTAGTTCCGACACTAAGACAAAAGTCACTTGCAGAGTCCTTTCAGAGAGGCAAAGAACATTCAGGTAGCTAATAGTGGTGCAAGTAATATTTTTGTCATATTGGTTCTTCAGCATAAGTAAGATGAAGTGCATGCTTTTAAAGTAAAAAGTATCGGTATCGGCGATACAGGCCCTGTATTTACTTGGAAACGGATCAATGCCAAATTTAAAATGATGAGAAATTGCTTTTTTTATGTGCATAAGGGACTAGATGATGTGGCGGTTAATAAACAAGTACTTTTGAGAATTTAAATTGTGATCTGAGAAATGTAGGTAACAAAGCCATTGAGAGAAATGGAAATCACCAGCTGCATCACGGGCACTGCAATATCTCTGATTCCAGAAATCTGTTTGTGTTACCGATATCTTACTCACCGACTGCATCACAGGCACTGCACCTGAGACATTGATCATTAAATTTAAATAACCTAATTGGAATTCTTATTTCTTGTGAAATTGAAGTGGGCCTACGTATGCATTCGGTCCTTAGAATACTTTAATTACCAAAAGGTTCTTTCATAACAAATGTCAAGTCAAACTAAACCCAGAATGCCATCATGCATGCCAGTCTTCCAACTTCATTCTAATCAAATTCGAACATAAATCAAGTTCAAGACTTTTATTGTCAGATACACAGAACAACACAGGGTCAGACTGGGCACTGAAAAACGCAAAGCAACCTGGCATAACATGACATATAAGTACTCAGAACATAGGTTACACCTAAGCTAACATATAATCTACCTCCTAAATATACAAAATGATAAACAATATAGTATACTAAACCTATAATACACATAATATCTTATACTAACCTTATAACCTATACTAACCTAGAGACAAGTAGGGTACAAGTAGTGCAATATTGCTGATTGTGCAACCAGTAGCTGAAAGTGCAACCAGTAGCTGAAGTGACAGTGTGTAAAGTGACTAATGTGAGTGTCGACAGTGTATCAATGTTCATTCAGAAGCCTGATGGCCCTTGGAAAGAAACTGTAGTCCAGACTGCGTGTGAGCGAGACTGAATGCTTTAGTATAGCCTGCCAGGAGACAACGGGGTAAAAAGACTGAAGGATGGGTTTAAGTCTCTTAGAATCCTGCCAGCTTTCCTGAAGCATCGTGTGTTGTAGGTGTCCTGTAGGGCAGGGAGCTTCCTGCCGATGATGAACTCAGCAGACCGGACCACACTACAAAGGGCCTTGCGGTCCCTGTCTGTGCAGCTCCCATACCACAGTCAGTATGCTCTCTATAGTGCATCTGTAGAAGATAGTGAGGATGACAGTGAGGATGACTAAGTCCATACCAAACTTCTTCAGTCTCCTCAAGAAGAAGAGGCGCTTACGGGCCGCTTTGACCACCTTGTCCGTGTGAACAGACCAGGTGAGGTCATTGCTGACGTTCACCCCGAGGGACTTGAAGCAGCTGACCTTCTCCACTTCAGATCCATTGATGAGTAGGGGTGCATGCTCCTCCTCGTGCCGCCTCCTATAGTCCACAATCATCTCCTTGGTCTTGCTGTTGTTAAGAGAGAGGTTATTGTCATGACACCATAATGTCAGGGTGTCAACCTCCTCTCTGTAGGCTGACTCGTCACTGTTAGAGATGAGGCCCACGATGGTTGTGTCGTCAGCAAACTTAACAAGGAGGTTGGAGCTGTGCGTTGCCGCACTTTCGTGAGTGAACAAGGAGAACAGGAGAGGGCTGAGCACACAGCCCTGGGGGGTGACTGTGTTGGTGATCAGTACGGATGAGGTGCGGTCACCGATTCTCACCACCTGTGGCCTCCCCGTCAGGAAGTGGAAGATCCACTTGCAGAGGGAGGTGCTTAGTCCCAGGTCCACAAGCTTGGAGATCAGTCTGGAGGGGATGATGGTGTTGAATGCAGAGCTGTAGTCAATGAACAGCATACTCACATATGTATTCCCCTTGTCCAGGTGGGAGAAAGCGGTGTGCATAGTCAGAGCGATGGCATCGTCTGTAGACCTGTTGGACCGGTATGCAAACTGCATAGGGTCCAGTGTGGGGGGCAGCGAGGAGCAGATGAATGATTTGACTAGCCGCTCGAAGCACTTCATGATGACAGAGGTCAGTGCTATCGGGCGATAGTCGTTTAGACATGTGACCTTGGTGTTCTTGGACACAGGGATAATGGTGGTCCTCTTGAAGCTGGTGGGGAGTACAGACAGGTTAAGGGAGAGGTTGAAGATGTCACTGAAGACCCCTGCCAGCTGGTCAGCGCAGCCCCTGAGGGCCCTACCTGATATGCCGTCTGACCAGGTGCCTTGCGAGGGTTGATCTTCTTAAAGCACAGCCTCACCTCGGAACAAGTAGTTCATAGATGTAGCCGGTGTGTATCGGTGAAACTGACCTCCTCAGGTAAGTAACAGGCCACCCGCATCAACAGATATCTAGCTTTTTGTTGGCGTAGTTGGTAGTGGAGGCGCTTTTGATGTCAGAGGTGGCAGATTCGAACCCAGTGCGGGACGTACCCCATTTTTTTTACTTTTAAAATAATGTCATATTTTATTATTATATCCTGGCCATGGATGCATTAATCATTGCTGCCTTTCAAAGATGTCAGGTAAAAAGCAATTAATTAATTAATTTTGAGGGTGGGGGGGGGGGGAATGTCACTCTTGCCTGTCTTCAAAACTTGAGAGCCCTGCATCCAGTAACTCCATATTTTACCATATGAGAGGTGGGGGCAGGTTGATAGCCTTACAAGATCAGCCTTTATTCTTCTGCCCTAATTACACCATCTCTTGGTCAAAATAGAAATTCAGAAAATTCAACTATTAATATTCATATAGGTTATTGTTCCTACAATTAACATCACCTGTGACCATGCATCCTCTCGTAACTGGTGTTCAAGTAAATCTTTTTCGAGATTAGCTTTTATTCTTTCACCCTAAGTAGGCCTACATCATCTCTTGGTCAGTTTTTGGCACTTTCTTCACGAGGTGCAGTTTTTACAACTAATTTACTTATTACATGAGATTACATTAGCTACATTTCACTGTTCCACATACAAAATTCACCTGCCATTAAATGAACATCTCACTGTATACAGCATGCCCTGTTGTCAGAATGTGTAAATCGTTTTTATATTCATTATTCTCATACTATCAGTGTAACTGACAATTACAAAAAAAGCCTGTAAAATAATAGTAGGCTACATCAGCGGCGTAACAAGGACTTGGCGGGCCCGAGTGCAGATCTCACCAACGGGCCCCTTACCGACCTATCGTCAGGCGAAATTATTGAGTTTTCAGTTTAGCGATGCGCAAGGAAATTTAGGCTACTCATGATGTACAATTAAGGGTAACGACTGCTCCTTCTATGTGAAGATAGATGACTGTTTTCAAAAGTGAACGGCTCTGACTCGCGAGTCTCTGGCTCTAGATTATGCTTGCTACAACACGGAATGAGCATAATGGAACAGTCAGTCATGAGCCGACATATCTGTGACGTTTGAAATAGAGCACAGAGATGAGAAGAAAATCTGATCATTTACCAACGCTTATCCGACGTTATGAATGACGTTTCGATCTGTCATGTGTGCTATCTGGGTACTATTAAAAAACAAACTGTCACTTCGATGGTGAATATTTGATTTTATGTTCGTTAGATATGCTAGTTTACATTTAGTCTATCTAGCTTTAGCTATTTTCCGACTACATCCTGAACATAGTTTACTATATCTAACCTGGCCGCTGCCTGGTAGCCTAGGCCTATATGTGCATTTTTATGACGTTTAATAGCCATGTCAACTGCATACACCAGACAATAAACGTTATGTAATTATTAGCCTACCCTGGTGGCTGAGTTTCACACTCATTGCTGTTGCCGGGCTGGGGGTCAGACGTAGCGTCCTCTTCAACACGCTTCGCCACAATCCAAATGAGGATAGTTTTGAAAGCTTTGCCACCCTTACATCTTGCTCTTTTCGTTCCTGCCGCTTTCTGGAGCCACTTTTATGTTAAAGGGCATGGCATGGGGTAGCCTAATTCGCTTAAAAACGCTAATGCAACACAACTGTAGTATCCCAACAACAACTGTCTGTGGTATTCCAACAACTGGATGGGAACAATCGTGTGTGGGTGGGCGGGAATCTTTGACAACAATATTACCCAGACATCCTTGCTATTTTTCGAGGGCAATATTACTTAATAAAAACGACATTTGTTTAATTCAGCAAAAGGCAAATGAGGAAAAATTAATTATTTGCTGTTGTTAACACTGACTGTTTTTAAATGTTTATTGGGCAGGTGATAGCTCATAATTCTGAATAACTGACACCATAATTGAGAAATGTTTGCGAATTGATAAGACTGGATCATATGTGAACCTCAATTTGCGGTATCACAGCGGTGCAAGGGGCCCGGTCAGATTGCCTGAAGTTGCCCGGTCAGGTTGTCTCACTTTTACGGTGAGATCGAGGACGGGCCCCCTTTCGCCATGGGCCCTAGTGCAGCTGCACTCCTTGCACTCCCTATAGTTACGCCACTGGGCTACATGGAGAGAGAACTACCAGTAGCTACCATACATAGTAATTCTCAGCATCCATTTCTGCGGTAGCAGTCATTAATGTCTCTTCGTCATCTTAATCATCATCATCATCCTTTGATAAAAAGCATTCTGTTGAGGGAAACTGCTACTACAAGTTGAAATAGCCACCAATTGATATTTAAACTTTGTATCATGTCGAATATGATTAAAACCATGGTGATGTCGAGGCTACAATCACAAGCGTAGCCTATAAGCAAAATATGCATTACCTGTTCGTAGTATGTTTTTATATGTAATATAACAATGAACATAATAAAACACCACTTTTTCTCCTGTAATATTAACGGACAGTGGGGTTAAATGTTCAATGTACGGACCGGCTTTTGCATTGAAATAGTAAATGCATTGACTCGGCAGCTAAAGGCTATACAGCCGTGTTGCTTTTTTCCGGAATATGTGCTCAGATTGACCACGAACACGAAATAAAATTTACATCTAAAGTGTGGTGAAGTATGACAACGTTTTTTGTCGTCGGTTGCCATGGTGAATCCTAGTATCGGAGCTCCATAGAGGTTGGCTTTTGGTAGTATTCATGCACGCGCTAAACTCAGAGTTGCCGTACTCCGAGTTGAGTTAACAAATTCATATCAGCTTTTCTGGAACCGAATTTTCGGATTTTCCCATGTTAGAGTAACTCAACTCAGAGTTCAGGGTTAATCTCAGAGTTTGTTAAACCCGCTACCTGGAATACCCCCATGGACTTCTAAGTATCTGTTTACTGAGGTCAAAGTCAAAGCTGTGTCCTTAGTTCGGTAAGGTCGCAGTGTTGAAGGATTATAATTTGAATCGGCACTTAGGGACTAAAGAAAAAAACTAACGCGGACATAAGAACTTGACTGATTCAGTGGGCGCGGGCTGATGCTTAATGGTTTGCTAGTTAAATTGCAGACCCGGATCATCACCTGTCAGCTGTCCTTCGCATATCCACCTCAGACATTCAGCCAGATTTCGATGCACTTGTTCAAACCCACTGGATTCCTCTCACAGAACAAAATGAACTGAAAGAAAGTATTGTTTTTTGTATAAAGTTGATCAATTTCATATTTTTAACATACTGCAAAATAACTTTTCAGTGTTTGTGAAGATTAACTATTTACAAATAAAAAGAAACACTGATGTAATTATTATATGAGTTTTTACTGTTACTTCGATAGTCCTTTCCTAGTTGACCAACATGTAAAATATTTATATAACTATTTACAGAATATCCTTATTCTTCTGATAACCAGTAGCATCTAATCAAAATATATACATTACTGCTTTTTACAATGGGGGGAAAATGAATAGTGAGCAGAATTAAGTTCAAGTTATTGTTGATGCAGCCCTCCAACACATTTCAAGTTTCTCATGTGGCAGCTTGTCAAAATTAATTGTCCACCCCTAGTTACGGAGCTGGGCCATGGAGCTAACCCATGGAGCTAGGATTGTGATGCTAGGGAAGAGTGTGGCAAGCTAGTTTAGCCAAGGCCAAAGGGCAAGAAAGCCAAATTACAGGTGTTGGCCATCTGAAGGGCATGCTACAGCAAGGGGGGGGACCCGCTATAAGACTTTGAGCCATGAAATGTTAGGTCAGTAGCACTTTCTATTTTGAAATGTTTTATTTTGCTTGCAATGTTTTAGTTTGCCAGCTCAGTGAAGCACTTAAAAGATTTGTATTTTAATTGTGCTTCAAATAAAACCAATATTTACCTACACCTTATTCTTGTTTAAGATCATTTACATAATATATACATGAATGTATAGGGAGCGTGATAAAAAGGTGACCTTGAAATTGTGGCGACGCACGGAAAGATTTGGGTGCACCTACATTTTGTGCTGGTGCACCTAAATAAAAAAGTTAGGCGCACCAGTGCAACCAAGGGAAAAAGTTAGTCTGGAGCCCTGTACGTATTCCCTTTGTCCAGGTGGGAGAGAGCGGTGTGCATTGTCAGGGCGATGGCATCGTCTGTAGACCTGTTGGACTGGTATGCAAACTGCATAGGGTCCAGGGTGAGAGGCAGCGAGGAGCAGATGAATGATTTGACTCGCCGCTCAAAGCACTTCATGATGATGCAGAATCCCCCCCCCCTCTTAAAGCATTAGTGCAAGGGACCATATTGTTCATGCTGGCAAGCTGGCACTTGACCTGCACCGGATCAGACTACATAGCCATTGCCAACTTATAGAAGCCAGGATGCTCAAAGGTATCCCATTATACTGCAATCTGTGCGATAGCCCATTGGGCTGAGGGCCCCCATTATCTCCCCTTGTCAACCCCTCTCTGCTATCCTGCAGATACTTTATAAATATCAATTGCACATTCACAAGTGGTACCCTCTGATGTGTAGGCCTTGGTCAGTTCACTGTTTCCTGTCATGGGATTCAGGCTGGACTTCTTCAGTTACTGAGATAAACAGTGTCTCTTAGAAAGACTGTTGGTGTTGTGAAGGATTCTTATCATTGGATTGGTAACTACCTAATTTTGACTTGTTCAGGGATTAGTGCTTTTGTGCATAGTGATAATGATAAATATGTTATGTTTAATAATCTTGGTATTTCATAGGCATTGATTGCTCAGATTTTGTTGTTGACTTAAATATTATAGTTAAGACAGTGTACTTCCCAAAATAATGTAAATTGTTGAATGTTGTATGGAAATATGTTCTCCTCTTTTCTAAAAAATGCTAGTGATTGAATGTGTTAAAGCTGCAATTGGTAACATTAGAAAAACTAAACATGAAAAATGGTGCCAGCAATTTGTGTCAGACATCGGCTCTTTTCTCCAGCTTGAGTTTGACTGTGGTTTCACTAAATTAGCCAAGTAGGAAGACTTGCCTCGCTAAAGGCAATTGCTAGAACATAAGTGGCTGGAAAGTTGTGGGCTGCTCCAAAATGAGAAATTAGCAGTTGACTGCCACTAAGCTGTCTGTGTTGGTAAATGACTCTCAGAGGGCCACATTAGCTTACACAACATGTTTAAAGGTGACAAAAACTGTATTTTTTACTGAAAAAAGTATTGCCTATTGTACCCTTTTAAAGTGTGTTAAATTATAACTTGTCTGTATTGAGTCATTGTAGTGTCATCCCAGTATTTTTTTGTATCCCATGTGCATTGCAATTCTCACAGCTCTGTGTGCTAAAGTGAACTTGAATTCCATTTTGGATTGATACTGCTTACCCAGTTATATTCACCAAACATAGGTGTGTCAGCCATACAGCATCTTAGTTTTTATGTATTTATTAAGTGAAACATTGAAAACTTCACAATGACTTCAAAGCAAAGTGCTTATAATAAGCTGTGTTTAGGGTGAGAGACAGATGAAATGGAAATGTTGTTTCCAGCCAGGCGGAGACTGTCTTGCTGGCTTGGTAAATTGATGCCAGTTGGAATCTGCTGCTGCAAGGTAACAGATGCCTACCACCCCAAAACGGACCATACCTCAATAACCTCTGATGACTAATGGACTGACCCTTAACAACCTCACTACAGACATAATGGTCTGTGCAGGGTCTTCTCTATGAAAGGCATGGTATAGAGCTGCCATAAACAAACTACAGCAACAAAATAACTTATGTTTCGTGCTGAAGGCATTGTCTGGTTTTGATGTGCAATTTTTGACTTTGGTGCTGCAAAATGGCTTTAGTTTGGAAAATAGTGTATTAACTTTGAGAGTTTCTCATATAAGTTTGTAAAATGTCCCACCAAGTGTTTTCTGTAAAAAAAACTGGATGTTTTTTTAATGGAAAAGCTAACTTAAGTTTTATGGTCATATGGCCAGGTAAACAAATCTGACCTAATTTGACAGGTCCAAACAAATTGCTTTATTGGTAGCTTGGCGTCACAAATGGCAAAATGAAGCGAATGAAAGTAAACTAGAAAAGGCTGTTCCTGCGAAACAGCAGTGAGAATGCTGAAAACCTGAATGGGGATAGCTGACCATGCTAAAAAGCCGAAAATAGTGAACATTTAGTAGAAAGTTATAAGCTGAATGTCTTGTGAACATTTTAAAGGTTGAATGGTGTCTCTAGCTGAAAGTATGCTGAAGTAGTTAAGTTTGAAAGAGGAGGAAGCTTTTTAATGATTTGAAAGGATTTACCATTACTTTTAATGGGAGAATAATTTGCACAAAAACCTTAATTCTTTAGAAAGTATAAAAGTGAGAAATACCAAAAGTCAATAGCCATTATCTCCTGAAGGAGCTGAACGTTTTGATACAAAAAATTTAGGAATCGGTGAAAGTATGCAGGACTAGTTAAAGGCCAAAAAATGGCGGAAGAACTCAGAAGTTGAAAAGTACATTTACATTTAGTCATTTAGCAGACGCTCTTATCCAGAGCGACTTACAGTAAGTACAGGGACATACCCCCGAGGCAAGTAGGGTGAAGTGCCTTGCCCAAGGACACAACGCATACATTTTTTGGCACAGCGGGGAATCGATCCGGCAACCTTCTGATTACTAGCCCGACTCCCTCACCGCTCAGCCATCTGACTCCCCAAAGTAATAGTGAGAATCCTTAACAGCATTCTCACAATAATGTAAGTAGTCTTCAATTCTACACTTGCCATGTTCAGTGCCATTAAACACCATTACCCCATATTTCAGATAAACACGTGTCTGTCTTTACTTTTTTAAGTGGCAATAATCTCAAATAACCTAAATAAATAATGATAGTTTTGCACTTGCCTGAAGTAATAAATGCTTAATAAGAGTGGGACTGAACTGGAAGTTGTATAAGCTTAACATTTGAAACCTTTTGCTCACAGTTTGCTCCCCTCTCCTTCAGAAATCTCTCCAGCACTTGTATCTTCACAGACTGTGCCTACCACTTGTGTTGTGTGTCCAAGTTTAATATTCCTGGGATGTACATTTTGGAGAGGTGTCGGCATTCTGGATGTACATCATAACTTAACTCATAAATCATTTTTTTTAAACAAACACTCCATGAAACTCGTTTTATTGTTCTGTTTTATATGACACAACTTCCAACGTTTATGGAGACTTAAACATAAAAAATGCAGCATGAAAGAGTGTAGCCATGCAAGGAAGGTTGGTTAGAATTGTGGAATGTTTATTGTAGGCCAACAGAATTGAATATTTTGAAGCCATGTATTAATTTGTTATAGCTAGCTCATTGCAAATATTGAACTACATTTTCTTGTGATCCCATAAACATACAGTTGTAAGCTACATATGAGCTCAAAGGCAAAGCACTGCAAAAGTTGGAAAAATTAAAGTCATGCAAGGGCGTAATTATATGGGGGGACACGTCCCCCCCCAATATTTAAAGAAGGACTATTTGTCCCCCCCCCCCCCAATATTTGTTCATACTGTATGATTATGCTGGCAATATCGATGACTGCTAGCCTACGTCTTTCTTTCCAGCTCCGAAAATATCATATCCCGGCCAGTCCATTTCCAAAATCCATTCGACTTGCCTTACACTATACATTAACGAAACCTATTTCTCCTGAAATCCATGTCATGTTTTCCCTATAGCTTATACGTCAATGAGGGAGTTAGCAGCGCAACATCAGACAGACATTTGGCAAGTATTTATAGATAGTAAATTTCCAGTATTTGGCTAACATAATCCCTGAGATAAGGACTAGGAGAATTACACTAGAATTTAGAGAATTGTAGAATTAGTGCGAATTTCGATTGCAATACTATACACAGGGGCGGATTTCCCCATTAGGCAAAGTAGGCAACCGCCTGGGGCCCCCAGCTGCCAGGGGGCCCCTTGAAAGACTCCATAACAATACTATATGATCGATAATAACACAAATCTATTAAAAGACAAAACCTTCCCCAAAAGTATCAACAAAGTACCAAGTACAGCGTTTATTCTATTTGTGTCAACGCAGGCTTCCCCTCCCACCCCATTCTACTATGGACTATTCCATCGATTGCAGCAACTGCGCAGCAAACCACGTAATTTCAGTTGGTTACAAGAGACAGTAGAAGAGTGAAGTGAATGCAAAAAACAATTTGCTAAATGAAACGCAACTCCCGAGCGGAGCACAGAAGAGAAAGACAAAAGACGAAAGTAAACAAGTAGTAGCCAAACTGAAACTACTGAAGGAAACTTAATTTTTCTCACCACTGGTATCCAATGACCCGGCAGCTAGCACAAGTGCTGCTCAGTGAAGTTTCCTTAGCAACAGCAGCTACTGTAGGCTAGCTTGCGCGTTGCACAATTTATCACGGTCAGCTTCTCCACACAGGTCTCTATACTGAGACCAAATTTGGCATTGTTACTGACAATGATCGCTTCCAGCAAACTTTTTTGAATTAGCCATTTCCCCCTTAATAAATGTCAAGCTTATTTACGTTTTTGGGGGCATATTTTCAGTCAGCAGATGGTGTCGTTTGAATCACAATTCCATCTGAAATACTGCAGGTGACAATGTTGTACAGTAACTTGTTTCAAAGGGGGTTCTTAATGAATTAATGCAATATGAGTAGGCTAAATGCTTGAAAATATCGCTAGAAGGGAAAAACTTAAGGTGTCATAGAGGTTAGCACCGTTTTATACCGGATTGCCCAATATCTTCGTTTGATCCAACTTTTCAACTGAGGCTGCCATCAATATTCCCTCTTTGGAAATGAGAAGACAACCGTTTCATTCTACACTTCACTTTAAAAAAACCCCAAAAAAAACAAATGTATGCTTTCAAATCTGTGCAATCTCCATAAATAGTATAGGCATACGCATTCTTTATATAACATATACAGAAATATCAGTTGTGAAAATTACAGTTAATAAACAGACCCTTCTACAACTTACGCTAGCAAGCACACCCTACAATTTCTCTAGAAATTGTACCCTCTCTAGTTATTATTATTGTACTATTGTTTTCCTGTTTCTCTTTCTCACAATAGTTTTTCAACTTCTGAGTTCTTCCGCCATTTTTTGGCCTTTAACTAGTCCTGCATACTTTCACCGATTTCATAACATTTTTGTATCAAAACGTTCAGCTCCTTCAGGAGATGTTGGCTATGACTTTTTGTATTTCTCACTTTTATACTTTTTAAAGAATTAAGGTATTTGTGCAAATTATTCTCCCAGTAAAAGTAATGGTAAATCCTTTTCAAATCATTAAAAAGATTCCTCCTCTTTCAAACTTAACTGCTTCAGCATACTTTCTGCTAGAGACACCATTCAACCTTTAAAATGTTCACAAGACATTCAGCTATTCCCAAATGATTCAGCTTTTTCAAATATTCAGCCAATTTTGAATCGTGACAGTTTGAAATACATGAGAAATTTAGCTCCTTCTTGATTTTTATGATTGAGCAGCCAGCTCTTTTCTGATATTCAACTAAATTGTCAAACAAACTCCTCTGACGTTCATATAGTTTAACTTACAGAAACAAGTTATACCTTAAAATGTAGGAAAACGTGTCCTCTTTCAGCCAATGTAACTACTAAAGAGCTCACATTTACAGATTTTCAGCTTTGAGCCTTGAATCAAATCAAATGTATTTGTATAGCCCTTTTTACACGCAAGCATGTCACAGAGGGCTTCACATGCGCCCATAGAACTGTCCCTCAACCAACCTAAACCCTCAAGGAAGACAAGGTAAAACTCCCCGAAAAACTCCCAACGGGAGAAAAAATTTTGGGGATCCCAATTCAGAGAGGGATCCCCTCCTCCAGAGACGGTTGGTAGGAGAGAGGAGCATAACACAAGCTAAACATAGTCAATGGGTTTTGAAACACCAAAATCCATTGTTCGGCTTTATAGACGTTGGATGGGACCGGGAAACTCGCTGTTGGCCGTCGTGGAGACTGGATTCCGGGTGACGACCTGGTCCAGCGTTGGCAGACCGACTACCAAGCAGGTCCTGACAGCTCAAACCCCCCACACCACAGGGAATGTGTGGGGGGGACAGAGAGAGGAGAGCAGGGATTAGAGAATGCCAAGAGCAGCTAACAGTTACAGTCATAATAGAATGAGATCCCCACCGGTCAAGTGTGGACTAGTGCAGCAATTTAACAGAGCAAAAAGGGTATTTGATGCAGCCCCACACACCAAGACAGCGACAGCCCCCCTCGGTTGGAACATGAAATCTGTTCCAGGGGAAAGAACTCTAAAATAGGTTATACTTATACGAATAAGGATGAAAACAACCAGTCCCCCGTTGTCTCCAACTAGTAATAAAAACTATAACAGTGACAATATACAGCAATGGAACTATAATAGTAACAATATACAGTAACAGGTTTACTTTATTTGTAACATCTAGATGTGAACATAAGCTATAATTACAATTTAAAGTGACATGTGATACACACATAGGCAAGCACACACTCCAGGTTTACACAGAAGGTACACACATACTTCCCTTTAACAATCATAGAATTGACTAAACAAGAATGTTTTTTATCTAGTTTTAAATGTCGAAACAGATTTGGGTAACGTTTTGGAAACTGCCAAAAGAGTTGTATTTCTGACTGCACAAACACATAAAGGATTTCAATGGTTTTGGCAGAGTCTTGGGTCTCGGAAAATATCCTTATTTTTGGGATTGGACGTACAGTTTTGCGTCTAGGTTAACTTGTTTGAGGTGCGGATGCTAGGTAAATGTTTGTTTTTTGTCTTATAATCGAGCTAGCGCGATGGCTCTCCATAACTAAAAACGTTTTTTCCACTATCGACCAAATTGGCCAAACAAGGTATGTACATTGAGTTTAAAGTCTACATAATCTAGCTAGATCGTTTTTATTTTAGCAAGTTTTACAGAAATCTGCAAAGATCGAGGCTCGACTGTCATAGCTGACCGTCACAAACAGCCAAACCAGGGCTGGGGTAATGTTTGCTGCAGCTGGCGTTAATCCTAGGAACAAACGCTTCGTAACTGGAAAGTTTTTACTTTTAATTGACGATATTGAACACAGATGTAAAGTAACTTGTCTTTATTCTAAACATCTTCTCTGTTTTCAATTTGAAGTAGTGGATCTACTTATGTAGGAAATCTTCCATTGCATCCTCTCTCTAGCTTTACGCCTTCGGTTATTATTCAAGCCTACGGTGTTAATACATACCACTTTGACACACTTGCAAGAAATTATCCGCTGGTTAGATGTAGCATGATCTTGTTATTTACTATGAAAACTCACCAGGGACAACAACAACATCGGCAACACTGCACTATGAATTATTATTTTGATGTCATCTTAAATTAAGTGTCTGAACAAGACTGGGTGTGCAGGCACACATGATTAGTTTCTCCTCCGTCTTAAAACTGATACCTAGATTCTAGGTTATAAATGTTGCCAACGGTTGCTACGTTTTTCCAAGTTCAAGTCGTTCCAGTGTTGTCCTTTTACCTTCAAATTCGTTCAACCCAGAGTTCTACAACTGCTTTTCTGCTAAATGTTCACATTTTCCTGCAGCTCATCTTTCTGAAATGTCCCCCTTTTTGTTTTGCATTGCTCCAGGTCCTTTCAAAATACCTTTCACAGCAGTATCTTCCAACTGCCAGTACTTTTGCATTTCTTTTCTCTTTTTTGTACTTTTCTGCCGTCATCTTGCTGCAGGTCCTTTCTTACATACATTGCAGGCCTTTAAAAACTCCAGCAAATAATTGTCTGCTAAAGTTTCACATTTGTATGCATTGTTTCTCTTCTTTCGGATTTTTTTCACTTTTTGTTTTGCATCTTCTATTTTCTGTAGTTTTATGCCTTCGTCCAGTTCCAGCCCCTATTTAAAATACCTTTCCGGCGCTTTAAAACTTCAGCTCATAACTTTCAAAACATTTTCACAATTTTCAGCTTTCTTAGCATGGTCAGCTATCCCCATTCAGTTTTTCAGCATTCTCACTGCTGTTTCGAAGGAACAACCTTTTCTAGTTATATTAATAATTATTACATGGATTGAAACAAGTGAGAATAGGAGTTAAGGGGGCCCCATGCTTGTCTTTGCCTTGGGCCCCCAAATCACTAAATCCGCCACTGACTATACAGCTTGTATGGGACTTTTGACAAGCTAGCCAACAGCAACCTATACAGGCTAGCATGTAGCCTGGCTTTACAGCAAACTGGGATAGCAGTCATGCAGTGACAGGCTAGTCAAACTTTGACAGCGTTTGCTGTCGTACCAAGCTTAAACAGGGCTACGTTCCTGTTCTCTGAATTGGGCTATCTAGCCAGTAATTTTAGACTCCTGCCATTTGTTCTTTCTTCCTTCATCATTTTCATCCCTATGGAATTGCGTTGCTGTTGTTTTTTGCTAGCCTGGCTGCCGGCCCAACTTAGCCCCGCCCACAAACAAATTTGGTCGGAAGTTGGGTCTGGGGGGGCACGTTTGGGGAAAAAATATGTCAGAACAGGAGCTGTTCGGACCAATGAAATTGTCAGGGCGGGCGTTATACGATGATGGACAGATGATCAACAGTAACATAATCAACCACGTCACCAAAGAGCGCTTGGGTTGAATTTGTTTTCAACAAACAACATATTACGTTGCTCTGATTGGTTGTAGGTCTATCCAATTAAGCGAAGAGGCATTTGTTTTAGAATTCGGTTGAAACACGCCCCATACTCACAGCCCAACGGAGAGTTATCAGACTCATATTCTGACTACAATTATGAGTATGTCAACGTCAGGCTATGTCCGAACAGGAGCTGGCCAAAAATGAACGAGACTTCAGCAGCTGACGTCCGTTATTTCTTTAAAAAAAAAATAATAAGTATGTTTCTGGAGATTTTAGACATTATTAACAGAGTAGTAGTTCATTTAAAATGTTTTAAGGTACAGGACACCAGACTGACATTAATAGCTCTTAACTGACATTGTGAGTGAATGTATATGGGTAAAATGGGGTAATAAGCCCAACACAGAAAATCCCACAGCTGTCCCCCCCCCAATGTTTGATTGACTATTTCGCCCTTGTAGTCATGCGACACACCTTCCGTACCCCATCCAATCTGGCCAAGTGCAGTAGATTAGCTACAGCGGTGCAGATTGCATTCTATTCTAACGAATGGAATATGAATTTTAAGAAAAACGAATATATTGTGATTAACGGTGGGTTCACACTGCAGCGTTTTTTACCGCTCTGCACTGCTGGCCTTTCCACAGTGCACCACGCTCGGGGGCGTGTCAGACAGATTCATTCAGAGCTGTAGTTCTCTTAAATTACTGTTGTAGTTCGTATAATGTCATGGCAAATGTGCAGACAAAATACAACTTTTACACACATTAAGCACAAATCCGACTAGATCTGACATGATCTTATCTCCAGCACACAATAGGTCATCTTTTTCCACACTTTTTTTTAGGCCGAGTGAAAGATTAAATGCCACCCGCATTCTATGTAACGGGTCTTGTTCCGGCTGGAAAAAAAGATGCATCAGACATAAACGTTGACATGTGTAACCTTTTATTATATTACTCGAAATCTCTGCAAATCAATCGCTAGATTATGACTTGCCACTACACATTCACTGTATGGATAGCGAGTGGCTGCCAGCCAGCATTTCAGTGTTGAATGTCAATCGTGTGCCGGGTGAGCTAGCTAGACTATGCAGCTAGCACAGAAGAAAGTTACGTAATGAGAAGAAACTGAATTAAAGTACAAAATACAACACACCAGGGCTGACAACCTCAGCAACCCTGCGCCAGGCAATATTTTTTTTGTTTACGTCTCTGTAATCGAACATAGACGTATCATACAATACTGGGTATGAAGACACACATACGATGAGTTGCTGTTCCATCTTGAAATTGTCAAACCTAGAAATGTTTACCATGACCAACAGTTGCTACGTTACAAGAAACAAGAAACCAACCCGATTGGCCATTTCTGGCGTTTTCACGCTCCTCATTTACATAAAGTTAATAAAAGCCAACTTTCGCCGCCCCGCTCGCCTTCCCACAATGCCCTACGCGAGCGTCGACGCCCCGCTCGCCTTCCCACAATGCCCTACGCGGGCGTCAACGCCTGGTTTAATTGAAAATGAATTGGAAGCTGACGCCCCGCTCTGCCCGCCCCGCTGCAGTGTGAACGCACCGACCGTTACCGGTCATGTTTCAAATTTATACTGTTATATACATTTTAGGCCATACTGCCCAGCCATAATTCCTACTGCTAATTTAAATACACAGTATTTCAATACTATTGACATGTGTCTAACACTTAGGGTTTTTGTGTATGTCTTAACGCAACATGCAAAAGGACTGGACTTGAGTTTGTAGTCCCTTTTTACTCAAGGCAGAGGAAATTGCTTTTTCCCCTTCTTTGAAAAAACATTGCCTTCAGACATGTTCAGTCATAGACCTCAGCCCATCAAACCTGGCAATTAACAAATATCTTAACACAAGTCGGCTTTTCAGTGCATGCAGCCCATCTGGGGCCCACTACGGATTTATCGACATTTGGGGACTTGAGAAGCAGTCTGTGATTACAAATCTATCTACTTGTTTGCATGGCCTTCCAAGTCTTCTCTCCTCTGTTTCCCTTGCCACAAACATGTTGCAACGAGGAGCTTGGATCATGTGATTTTTATGATTTGTACAGGTAACCTCTGGTTTGCTAGTCATTTACAGAGCATGGATAGACAAAGAATGTGTGTGGCTGACCACTGAATTATTTGGAATATTCAGGGGGGGTATTTATTAAGGCAGATTGAGACTTTTTTAGATTTACCCCCTGCTTTGTCTTGATAGCATTTTAGCGATTAAACCTAGCCCACTAAAAATCGGTCGAGAAACAGACCAGGATATCCTGTCTTGTTGTGCAGAGAAGTACCAAAGAAACTGTACCCTACACAGACAGTTGTGTTGCTCCTGAAAACATCTAAATCCAGTTTATTTGACGTCTGACCTTTGATGTGTTCAGGCTTCATATTAAAGGCAGTGGTGATGAACCGTCATATTTTGAAAGGAAGCTGCAGGATACATGCCCTGCTTGTATCTGACAAACCACTACGGTCAAGTAGTGTCCCATTACCATCCTCCTACAGCAAAAATGTGTTCTAGGTCATGGGAGGACTAATCCTATTTTTTATGTAAAGTCTTGGTTATAACAGACTTGTTTGAAGGAGATATGTTATTCAGTCTGGATTGTATAATTCCTATAGAACTATCTTTAAAGGGAAAACATTCTTATGAATTCCTTTTGACAGAAGCTATTTGCACATGATGCAATTGGACATAAACTTGTGCTGTTTTGGTGCATTCCCACCAAAAAACAAAGGGTTTGTTTAAAACAAAGGGGTTTGCTTCCGGTCTGCAGTAAACCAAGGGAGTAGCAGGCGTTTGACATGCACATTCCACTGGTGAGGCTCAGTACCGCTCTCCCAAGCAGCCTGCGAACAGATGGACAGATATGAAATTCTGATAAATCAGCTCTCAGAAGTCTTCCAGACGTTCAAAGCTAATTTCAAAAGTATTCCACAACTGCTGCCAATTACCCTCCACTCCCTGCTTTCTCTTCGCTAATCTGTTTGGATAATGCCAGCACAGGATCTCGCCCCATTTTGAGCCCGAACTAGCTGATTGGCTGCTTTTCTAGTGAGGTAACACAAAGCAGCTGGGATAAGGGTTTTGTACCCCATCTTGTGCTGTGTGCAGACTGCCGGACAACTACGACCGCCAGGTTTACCCTCAGTCAGAGCGTGTGGGAGCTAAATCCCCCCCCCTTGCTTTAGGTTAGCTCCCAGACAGGAAGTGAGGGCTCAAGGTAGGAGTATGGGAAGAAGTCTTGGGAAGCTCAACCTCCAATAAAAAGTGTGCTAGAGTTTTCAGTATCAACACAATCCACCAAAATGTGTGCTCTCTATGGTAACCAGGGTTACCTCCCTTGTCATTTAAATTAAATCGTGATGCTTTTGAGGAAGAAAATGCACTTACCCCTTTGGAAAATTAGATACTGACCAGGAGTGGGTTACACCAACTAGTCTTTGCTAAGACTGTCATAAGTCCTAAATTAGTCTTAGTTAAGAACGGTCTTAGGCCCATATCTAACGCCTGTTGCACCAACTGAATTTACGACCAGTCTTAACTAAGACTGGTGGTAACATGCTCGTTCATGAAAGTGCCCGTGGAATTCTAGAATGGAACGTGCGTTGCCATGATACCCATACATTTTTACCATGATGATACCAGGGATGCCAGACGCCTGGCGGAAACGCTGCTTGACAGCGATTGCCTCGGCCTCGTTAGGCAAGTTGACATAATGCGGTAGGCGGCGACTCAGTGCCAGCGAGACCCTACGAATAACTCTACGAGCTGTAGATTTATGCACGCCGATCATGTCCCCCACAGTGTTTTTAAATGCACCGTTTGCATAAAACCTCAGTGCAATTAAAAACTGTAACGTTGGCGTCAGGGCAGCATTTCGGTCTGCCTGAAAGCGCAAATCGTCGGACAGTTCGTCGGACAGTTCGTCCTTGACTAGTCAATTGACAAATGGTTGCCATGTGGTTGTTGAAGCTGCTTTTTTCATTTGTTTGCAAATCTGGTCGTGGGGAAGAGGTTATCGGAAATCCCAGTTTGTCCATAATCTGGAGTTCAAGGAGGAAAGCACTTCATCAGCAAGGAACTGGTTTTAAGCATTGTAGTTTGATTTGTAATTGCAATGCTAAGAGTGTTTTAACCTTGCACTATTCTCAAAGAGATCTAATGGTACAGTACCAGTCAAAAGTTAGGAATTATTTTCAAGGGAAAATGTGTCCAAACTTTTGACTGGTACTGTATATTTGCACAGATCTTGAATAAGTGAGTTTTCCCAGCTAAATCTCAGCTATTATGATCAAATGATCAAATGAACACCAGGTTTATAGATGACCTCTCCAATGGCGGATTGAGCATCTGATTGTTGAAATTAAAAAGCAGTTCGCCAAAGACAGAAATGGCAACCAGATGGCAATTGAGAATTGTGATTTAATGATGTACCTGAGAAGAGTGTTTTCTTTTTTTTTTTTTTTTTTTTAGTTGCTCCTTTCGGCCTAATCGGAAATTGATTTATTTGAAGAAATGTAAATGCTAATTCCTTTATCAATATAAAGTCTCAAGTGTTCTTAAATTCTCAATTATATATCTAAGAAAAGGGTATCTAAGAAAAGTTTTAGGCTTCAATAATGATTATGGCTGTAAGGCAGGGTTTTAATTTTAAGATTCAATATTTTATACATTTTGATCAGATGGGTTCAGCCACCAACACTCTAGGCTTAATATCTAGATAAGTATTGTCATCTAGTCTGATCATCAAATTTAATTAACTGAAAGGATAAATATGGTTGTCCTACTGGTTCTGGGCACAGAATGTTATGTTTAACAAGCATAAAATTCAGAATAAGATTTAAGAACTAAAGTGCCCCTTGGAGGTCTTCAAAAGGCTCTGACATATGTCATTGTGTGTCTTCGTATGAGCTGTTTAACTTTGTGTGTTAAAAGTGTGTTAAGAGCAGCCACACTCAAGGCCAAATGATCATCTTCCACTTGTGCAGTCCATCCAAGAAACCTTAAACTCCTAGCACCCATCTTGATGTGGGTTTCAAATACCTTGATTTTTCATGTTGCTTGTACGTAGCTTTTTTGTAAATTACCAAATAAGAAAAATACACTGCTAGCAAGTAACAGTAACAGAGGGGACCTTGGTAGTTTGGGTCACAGGTGCTAGGGATTGTCTGCTAATCTCCTTCATACTATCCCAGTCTTATCCATGTTTACTCCAACGTCCAGTCTCTCATAGAGGTTGTATAGGTGTAGACTGTAAACTTTGCTTGAGGTGCTGAAAGATACACAAGTGAAGCCCCCCGAAGCTCGAAAGGCATGCACTATGAAAACAAAGGGGAGTTTAAAATCCATGACTGGGCTTACCACAGGGCCATGTGTATATGGAAACTGAAATGATTATGATATTCACCTTAAAAAGCACTACAGGCTCTGGACTGTTTATGGGGCTGGGTATTGTCATGAAGGGGCCAAGCAGACAGGATATGAGCAGCTGTACTGCTGATTAATTCACTGCCGTGCCATGTGTGGTCTGAGAACGTGGGACCTGACATAGGTAGAGAAGCAGTCAGGGCAAATAGTGGGAACTGGAGAGTTGATTACTTTTCTGAAGGCCCATGTAAGGCCAGTTGAAAAGGGAGAGAGTTTATTGCTCTTGGGCAAATATACTGTTGGTCCTGTTATTTGTCTTGTCTGTTAAATTGAACTAATGAGGCAAATGTAGAAGCACGTTCTGTTTGTTTTAACTGAAAAATGTATGATCCAATCGAACATTTTCCCAAAGACATAATCAGATGCTGCAGTTTCACACTTTTCTGTGCAAAATCGTAATTGTTCAGGTGTCCGTTTAAAAACCCAAGGACATGCAATGCCGTGTTTGACATTGTTTAGATAAGCACTTCTAGATCCCTAAAAAATCCCTCGCAAGGCTGTTGTAACCAAACTATTTTCCACAAGTCTTTGCGTTATTGGACATGCCGCACTGCATGCTGGGTACCCAAGGGTGCTGACGCTGATTATCTAGCAGTGCTCCGACTGCGTGATATGAGTATTAGTTTTTTGTCAGCTTTGGGACAAAGGTTAAGAAACGGTTGACATTTCAAGGTTAAATTGCATGAAATTGTGCATGGTATTTCAGAATGATGTCTGCCTGTTTAACTAAACAAGTAATCAAAATCATGACAGGCCAAAAGACTGTGCCTGGATTCGAACCTGTGACCTTATGCTTTGCAGTACAACGTTTCAACCCATTGAGCTACCCGCAAGGCTGAGAAATTCTGGTCAGTTTCTGTAAAAAAAAAAAGATGTATATCCTGTAGCATGGCTTGTTCGATTCGGCCAAAGCTTAAACAGCTCAAATTCAATGATCTTTTGACATATCAAGGTGAAATTGCGCATGGTATTTCAAAACGATGTCATCCTGTTTAACTAAACATATATTCAAATTTAAGACAGATTCAAAATGACATTTGATTTAGTGACACAAACATATTGAGGCAATGTGGACATTTATATAAATACACCCCTTTCAGCCATTTAGTATTTTATTCAATTGCTATAAGTAACGTTTTTAAATATGTCAATGATACATATCTGTACAAAATCTCAAGTTAATTTGACCTTTGGTTCAAGAGAAGAGGTATTTTGAAGGTTCTCCCAAATTATCATTGTACAGGAAAATAAATCAGGCGGACCTTATGGTTCCTTGAGGCTTTTTTGGTAGCCATGAGAAATAAGACATGCACACCAGGTTTCAGAAGAATTGGAGCAATGGGGTGGAAATGCTATCACTTTGAAAATCGGACTTTTGGGCGTTTCCTGTGGTGCCCCCTATTGTCTGATGTGGGCCAGTCTGTGTTTGGGCCGTAGTTGTGGCATGTTGTATCAATATGCCAAATTTCAAAACTTTTTACCAATGTGTTCATGAGATAAATTACTAGAATAATAATAATAATAATAATACCAACAAACACAATAGGGTCCTCCTGACGGAGGAACCCTAATTATAGAAAGTTTCTAAATAATAGGCCAACCGATCATCTTATTTTGACTCAAACATAATAACAACGAGTCCAACGTATTATATAACATGAAGCTGAAAGAACATTATTTGTGCTCAAGTTATTGAGCACAAATGATATCGCACATATCGATATGGCCAGGTTAGCAGTGCTGGCATAATAACATTGAATCAGGATGAAAGATTTTCTTTATGGATGAAATGCTGACTAGCTAACAAAAAGATAAAATGGATACTTATTTCAGTTTAATTGAATTGAATTAATGTTTTTCATGTTTTCAAGACCCTCAATAGGCCTTCGGTCTGTCACGGCTTTACTGAGGACCCAAACGCACGACACACAAGGTTCTGGATGTGCGCAGACTTTATGTGGTGGAGCGGGGTACTGGTAGGAGGACTGGAAGCGGTGATCTGGTTGAGACAAAAAAAAGGTCAGCACAAAAACAGGCGTAGTCTTGTCAGAAAAACACAGAAAGCAAGGAATACAGACGTGAAGTCGGTGATTCAACAAATTGGCGAGTAGTGGGTGACAATCCGGGGTTTAAGAGCTGTGGTGTTGATGAGGGAATGAGCCGGTGAGTTGAGTTACCGGGAGGGAGTGAAGAAGTGGAATGGATGACTGGACCTGGAAGAAACAGACTAGAACCCGGTCTGGCCTAGGCCGGGGACATGACACGGTCACCCTTTCTAACAATGGTTTTGTTCTTTTTGGTCTAGTCTATCTTCACCCCTGCCCTCCTCCATCACACCTTTTCTGTGGATAAATACATAAGCAAAAGTAGGCTACATTAGATTGAAGTGACATGATGACTGAAAGCCGTAAAAGTAGCAGTATTTGGACACATTTTAATGAAGTGTCAGCAAACAGTTTCCTCATGCACCATTTGCAAGGTGCAGAAATCCCAAAGGTGGGTCAACAACTAATGTCCTCAGACATTTAAAGTCAAAAACCCAACTGCTCAATTGATCCCAGCCTGGGGCAGCAGAAGAGTCCAGGGAGAGTGCGAGCAAAACCAGTGATGCACCCCCAAATGTTCCATCTGGTAGAGGAAAGGAAATAGAGCACACTGACCCATTTTGTCACCTATTAAGGCAGACGATTATGAGGAGCTAGCAACAATTATAGCTCTAAAAACTTTCAATTGTTGAGGACATTGGGTTTAGAAGTTACACAAAGGCTTTAAATCTCATATATGCCTTGCCTAGCAGGAAAACACTGTCCAATACAATTATTTCTGAAATGTACGGCAAACCCCCCCCCCCCCCCCCAATCCTAGGCAAAATACAATTTTATCCCCCCAATATACATTACAATGTAGGTAATGTGTTACAGCACTACTTTTGGTGTGTCCCCTCAAATATTGCTCTTGTGAAAATGTTATGTAATCGTCAAACCCCCCCCCCCCCCTCCCAAAGTATATATGAAATGTTTGCCCCTGTTTCACATGTAGACACTTTGGAATGTGTTTTCCACTGCCTTATCGCAGACAAAAACGATGTCTCAGTGTAGATGGAAGGCCAAAACGGAGAGAAAACAGTGCGTTTTCAAACGAAAATGTATTTGTGTGAACGGGGCCTGAGATGTAGCAGACAGACTGTGCCGATACCCCAGTAGATGGAGCAGTCTGGCCCCTATCTATAGCCTACTCTTTACACCTTTCAAAGAGCCCTTTCATGGTTTGGGCAGCAGGCAACAGGAATGCATCAGCCAGCTGATATTCAGCTATGGATATAGGAGTGCGTCCTAATTTCTAAGGACTAAATTGCTATAAATTGGAAGGGAAAGTTATCTCACTGTGCATACACTATAACATAGTAGGCTTATAGCTGCTGAATAATGGGCTACCATAATTGTTCATTGTCTGTTTTTGAAAGATTTTTGTTTTCTGTGACTAGTTGGCCTTGGGTATGCAGGAAAAGGGCAACATATACTGTTAAGCCTTATTTGGTCAGTAGTTGGAAAGGGGGTAGACAATCAGCACCTGGCCCTTTTAAGTTGAATTGCAGTGTTGTAGTTCACAGACAGTAAATACTTCCTTTGGTGACTTCTAAACCCTAAATGCCTCTCTTTCTGCTACACTGCCCTAAACCTTTCTCTCAGTTTAACATTTATGGTGAAAATCCTCAAGTCAATTTAGATCCAATTTAGCTTGGATAAAATCTTGGGAACACATTCCATCTTATCTAAAACCCAGGAGTATACATTTGGCTTTGGGCAATTAAATACGTAGGGTCCTGTAGAAGTTTCTAGAGTTTACCATTTATTTTGACATGAATTTAAACTATAGGCCCACCTCAGAAAAGACAATGCCTTGACTGTTCGTTAAATACCAACAATAATCCAACATGATGTATGATGTAAAACTGATTAATATAGGCCCCTGTATTTTCATTAGGTTTATGTTACATATCAGGGTAAACTTTTCAGGTTTGTGAAAAGTCAACTTTGTACGGTAGAAAAACACTGGAATGAATGTACAATCAATGTGCTGTGCCCTAGTAAGACCTCAATCATCAAATTTGACCAATTGGCTCCATGGTGTTACAGAGAGAAACTAGGCAATTGGGTCCTATGGCACCTCAAAAGGAAATGAATGCCCCTATATTCCCACAAGGAGCAAGTCTCTGTTGACAGGGTGGAGGAGAGGTGAAAGGGTATAGACTGTATACAAAGATGGGGGTGGGGGAAAATGTGGGGAATCACGGAAGCAGCCTTTGTCTATGCCTTGTTTGACACTGACAAATGTGTTTGTGAGATCCTGTTTGTTCAGTACTACTTTTCTTCTCAGAAAAACATTGCAATCATGTTGTAGGATTAACATTAAGGGTTCAACTTTGTTGCTGACTTGCCCTTCCAATGTGAAGGGTATTCTTTAAGCAAGCTCCTCAGTGGTGTCAAAAATAAGGTATGATGGTCTTGCACTTCTAAGATTCAGTGCTTATGTTATTGCATCTAGCTTTAATGGAATTATCTATTTTCTTCTTTCCTTTCATCTTTAAAAATCAGAAAATAAGTCTGTAATTCCACAAATAGAAATCAGTGTTTATATTAACAAGCCTCTTGGAGGTCAAAGTCTGGATTGTGTTAGGCCAAACCACAACACAGAAAATAGAAGCATGGGTATAGAGGGAAAAAGAGCGTGCTTTTGTTCTCCTCCTCTACCTCCACCACCACATGTGTCAAGCACATGGTGGTGGCACGGGAGAGAGTGAGAGAGTGGGGTGATGGGAGCTGGCGTATCAGTCTTTAAGGTACCACAGTCACCGCCTTGTGTCTCTGGTCTTGATTAGCTCCCAAGGAGACCTGAGATACAATCAGTCACACAGACACAGTATCCATTTCACACGGTCTCTGTAAACAAGACCAACTATATGCCCTTAGATGAGTATTAACCATCAGATATGGATGAAAGAATACGGTTGGGTCTCTTTTCGTGCCAACCCTATTGTGGGTTGTGTTGGGCTTTCTTTTTTTTCTATATATATAATCGAAAATGATGATTCCGAACTGTAGATTTTCCAGACACACTTTTTGCTGCATATATTTATAGCCCAGGAACACAGCATGCTGGTCAACACTAGTTGGAGCAGTGTGCCTGCTTCTTCAACACTAGTGGGAACAATAGCTTCTCTACCCTCTCTCCATCGACTGCCTTTTTGACCTGCTGAGTTTCTTTCGTCGTTGCAACATCTCTGTTTTACATTTTCGCAAAAACCTTGTGTGTCTCACTTCTCAGCAGTGATGGATTTATCCAAACCAGACCAGACAAGTCCAGAACACTTTTATCAGTCTTTCTTTCTGTTCTCAGGACCCACAATGTTTGATGTTGCCTTCCGTCCCCCCTCCCCCGTCCCTTCACTAAAACATAAACGTAGAGTATGTGCATCGTTTATGGATGGGAAAATGTACAAGAGAACAGTGTTGTTCTCTAGACCCTGGGTTTAATTAATTGGAAATCTAGCCCTTTGACTTTATCTAAACATGTCCCATCTCAAGCGGACACTGTCATGCTTGGCTTAAGTTTAAGGAGTACATGTCTTGCCTGTGTGAAATCTATATTATGTACTTTGGTTGGCAGTCAAGCATCTGTTTTTAGCATCTGCCAAGCCTCCCTCGAAGCCTAATCTAAAGACAGGACTGGAAAGTGGACTGAATAAACAAGATATGACTGCATTGGTTCCACCTTTCACCTTCTGAGAATAGCTATAGTTTTCCTTAGCTGTTATAGAATTCTACAAGAGCTTTAGCTACTTTATTAGAAACAGTCATATCTGTCTGATGGAAAATCCCCAAATGTTATCAGTATAATGCTGGTGTAGCACAATGCTAGTGAAACTGAATGTAAAAGCATGTAATAACTGGTAGGTCTATTAGTAAATAAACTGTTGTCCTACAGCATATGGGCGCTGAGAGTTTGAAATGCAGGGATGTGGGCCTCTGTGTCAGCCAGAGGACATATAAAAGGAGGTGTACATGTTTGAGTTTGTTCATAAGATTGACAGCAAGAATGTAAAGAAGATTGCTTCAATTGTTTCAGTTCTTTTCAGGCCCAAACAACAGATTTAGGATTTATTTCCTGTTCCTAATCTTAACCTTTCCATGCAAGATATGTACAAAAATGTGCACGACTGGATTAATTGCTATGACCATAATGACAGTTTTGACATTTGATTTAAGAAATTTAAAGATTTGCTGTATTTTTTTTCAGTTTCGTATCAAATCCATGGTACTCTCCTTTGACTGCCAACTCTGATTAAGGACTCATTGTGTTTTTTGGCTGCCTTGGCGAGCAGCGTAAATTGTGTTTTGCTGTTTTTCTGGATGTTTTGGTACTTGAGGTCTGTTTGCAGATGGTTAAACCATGTTGATTTTGGTTCACACCAACTCAAACTGCTATTTTTGAATTGCTGTCAAGCCGGCACTGTAGAATGGGCTGCAAAGGCCAAATGCAAAGTAATTCCGTGGGGATGGACGGCAAGCATGATGATAAAATAAAGGTGGAATTCCAACAACTACTAATTGTATTTTATTAGTTAAATGAGGTAACACACACACATACACTGTGATCCCCTCTGATTGAAGTCACAGCCCAAGATACATCAGAATTAGAATTAGAGCTGTACAAAATTTTAGGCCGTCTATCAGCCGTGATTGTTAGAGCGCATGTTGGAGAATAGCACAGACGCGCTTCACAGCGCAGTTGAGATTGCGCGTGTGCGTCCTTGAGAACTGTAAGTCGTATAACTTATGTTGTCAGTTCATTTAAGCCTGTTATTGTATTAGTCTATAGTCTAAAGTTCTTGCAGATTTAAATTAAGTTTACTGGTGATTTTCGTTGTTTGTATTCTTCCCCTGCTAGCAAAGTTGCACGTCTGTTGATTCGATAGCGATTGCTGCCCTTGCTCACGTTTGTATTTTAGGTGCATTATTATGCTTAAGTAGCCTAGTTTTAATGAATAAATTGTGGGTATATTGTTATTATTTGCTACAGAATACTAAACCTATCAAGATCAAATGAAGCAAACAGTGTACATGCTTCCGAGTGGCCTACCTTAATTTATAGGCTAGGCCACTGCATTTACAAGAAGTTGTTATGTCAATTATTAATTGGCAGCATTTATGCCATTTAGAACATACTGTAAGGTGTCTTTAAGTATGCAAATGTAATTTAATTTAGGGGAAATAAGACGGAAATATGTGCAATATTACATCAGCTATTAGACTATTACATTAAGATGCTCCGAAATATAGGGTTAGCACTTTTTGGGGCTGGGGGGGAAACACTGGAGTCCATAGGATCAACATTGCAAATTATTGATGGTTTCTCCTCATGGTGACAGACTTTCATTCTTTGTTACTTACTGATATGTATGTGGCTTAATAGACCTAGACATTCTTACTTTTTAAGGGAAATTCTTGTGAAAAATGTAATTCATGAAATGCATGTTTTAACATTTTTCAGTGTACGATCACTGGTCTGACTAGTAACAAAAGCTTTCCATGTCTCATTACCTTTTGTGAAAGGAAGGGGCTAAGGGGGAACTGTGTGTGTGTTTTGTGAAAGGAAATGTATAATAATGGAGTTTGGTAAGTTTTTAGCTCCTAAGCCTGTTTCAATACCAGCTCCTACAGTGGAGACTGTTGTCATACCAGGGCCCTAAAAAGTAAGAGCCCCCTCAGGGCTTCGCTGACACTGAGGCAAATTACTCCTAAGCTTCCTGCCTATGACACAATACTCCCATTAGCTTTTAGTGCATGTGAAAACCCCCTGCCGCCCTTCCAAGAATGCTGAAAGAAAAAGAAAAAAAAGAAAAATACAAGTTTTAATAAACTACTCAAAACAATGTTAGCTATACAATTCCTCTTTCAGAACTCTGAAAACTCAAATTGATGCATGGCACACCTCATCAATGCTTTGTCCTGGAAATTCAATTTAGTTTTATTCTTCTGGTTTTCCACTGATTATGCTACAAAAAAAAACTGTTAGTAAAATGATTTGTGTTTTGTTGTTGTTGTGAAACTACCCACTTTTGATAAGACTTTACCTGATGTTGCTCATCTAATCCACCAGATGCTATTGTGCATGTGTAAATCAGTTAAACTCATTCCTCAGGTATGTATACAGACAACCAGCACAAGTGAATTGCTAGCTTTTCGTTGGCGTAGCTGGTAATGGTCATACTTGACGAGTCGGAGGTGGCGGGTTTGATCCCAGATCTGGGCGGCCATGTGTAGCCTTTCTCAGACGGTGGAGCCACCATGTCTGTTACACAAACACACAGGTTAATTCCACAGTTTTTGGATTTTTTTTGTGGATGTTTCCTCATACTTTTTGGGCTCATTGCCGTGCTACATGATGTCATGTTGTCTTCCAATGAGAAGAGGTGCAGATAAAAAAAAATGATGCACTCCGTTCTACTTTTGCTGTCAGCTGTCACATCATAAATGAGGCAGTTCCTGCTTCAGCCTTAGATGCCAAAGCCTGGCTAAAACAATACAATAGTATGATTTGGATCATGACCACATCCTTTTTGTTCATTATAAATAGTTCCTGGACTGCATCCAGGGCCTTTTAGCTGCCCTCTCATATTGGCTACCGTTTGAAGTTTTGCTTATGTAGACCTATGCATATGGTAGACTTGGACATTTATTTTGCTACATGCTGGAGAGTGTTTCTGATCAGTTGGGATGTCATTACATTTATTTGGTCTTCTTTGATCTAGCAGGTTGTTTTCCATGATTGAGCTAACCTTTTTTAGATCGCATGTGCACTTCTGAGTTTCTCACCTTCTCTCAATGGCGGTCCTAGCACATTTTGCGCCCAGGGCGAGTTTATCACTCCCCCCCCCCCCCCCACCTGCCGGCGGCAAACGAAAATGCTGCACGGCACCGTCTCAGCCAGCAGGGGTGCCTGCAGCAGTCTTAAGGGGGTGCCAATATGCCAATTCCCCACAAACTGAAATGATAAATAACTGAAAAACCCACAAAGATAGCTTCTTTTTTTATTGCTCGTGCGCCCCCCACGTGAAAAAAAGCCTGGTCTGCCCGTATTTTTTCCTTTCTATTTGACATGCTCAGTCCAGTATAATTTACAGTTGACCGATTGCTCGTAGCAGATGGAGAGGGATCCCCTCGAGAGTGTAAGTACAGTCCATAAGCAAACATGAAAGAATTATTGCTCATACACCACTCTGGAGTGAGCAGAGGTCATACTGTGCATAGCTCCATGGAGATGGGACCACTATTAAATGTTAGTAGCCCATGTCAGATGAGTGCCAGTTAGACGTCTGTTCAAAGATTCTAACTAAATGAAAAAAGGTTGATATACTCTTTTCTATTTGCTTTACCTCTTGCTTGTAATGTTTTTCAGCAGTCAGGAGATTTACATGGCGGGCTGAAATGTAATGGAGGCAGGGTGTAGTGTGATGGCGCCATGCTGCTATGGGGCAGGGGTCTGACCAGCTTTGGAGTTGCTGCCATAGTGTGTGTGTTTGTGTCTCTGCCTATGTTAGCATGAGCCAGTGTTGCCCCACAACACACCAGTCTCACTTCCAGATATGTATTGGAAGTGGCAACATCAGAGGAAGTGGGCTTCACTGGGCCCATCCCTACTGTGTAATAGTTACCCTTCAACACTTGGAAGTGATATAGACCAGAAGGCTGCTCTGCACTACTCACCTGGGAGAGACCTTGCCATGACAAGTAATGCCTTTTATCTAGGGAAGCTTTGCTCTCCCTTAAATATTTCATTCTAACTGCACTTGTAAACAGACACAGAAGTAGTTACTGTGTCGTGTTTTTCTTTGCCATTAGTCAGAATAGTTTGCATGTGTTTTCTCCACACTGTCTTAACTGACAGTTTGTATTATTTGAGGAGCAACAAAAAGTACTGAGACAAGTTAGTAGCACTCAAAGCCCTGAGGTGGATGGCACTAAAGGAGACCACCATGTGTAAACTATATTGATGTTATTCCATGTCCCCTTAGAGATTGTTGTAAAGTAAACGTTCCTGGATCAAAAAGCAAAGAAAAAGCTTTTCTCTGTGGTCTGTGACTGCTCACAGATGAAGCTACAGTAGTCTGCAAACTATCCCACCCAGCTCCCCGACCCATTATGCTAGATCGGGCATTATTACAAACATTACATTATCAGATCAGTGTAGCTATAGACTACAGCAACTGTTCTCTAGGGTGGAAAGTTGAAGCTATTATGCATGTCAGTGGTTGTAATTTATAGTCCCTAGAAGCTTGACGTGTGCAAGCGAGATGGGCCACCGCGAGCTGACTTTTGGTAAATGTGTACTTTGTCAACCTTCCAACTTGAGCGTTAAAGTCTTTGTGTCCAAAATATGTGTAGCCTATGCCTAGCTGGTGATGTTGAGCTCTGACAAGAGAACTTGTCCCTGCTTCAACACAGATTGATGTGTTGTTTGATTTCCCTCCAGACATAAATATTAAGAGACTATAACATTACACTGGTAGCCTACTTATAATACTACACACTAGTATGCTATTACTTACTGTTAGATAGCCCAGTGGTTCTCAATCCTGGTCCTTGGGACCCCCTGCCCTGCATGTTTTAGATATTTCCCTGCTCCACACACCTGATTCAAATAAATGGGCCTGGTAACGATCCATTAATTTGAATCAGGTGTGTTTGGGGAGGGAAACATCTAAAACATACAGGGCAGGGGGTCCCGAGGACCAGGATTGAGAACCACTGAGATAGCCAACAGGTACATTAACATTTAGTCGCATAGTCATAAGAAATCCCAAACCTTCTTAAATAGCTAGTCTAGCTTTTGAGTTACTGTAGGTTACTTAGTTTGCCGTCCGCATTACAGGTTGGCCTACTTTGGAGATACCCCCATGGAAATCAGCCATCTCAAATTGCCAATAGCCTGGGTTTTACACCATAGAACTCAATTGCAACTTAGTTTAACCTAGCTATAAGTTTCAACCAATTAAAGTTTTGTGAAAATGTCACCATGTAAAACCAGCCTTTCTCACCACACTTTCCTACAGCAGAACTTGTACAGTGTGGTATAGTCGACTTAACAAGAACAACCTTCTGAAGTCCACAGAATATTATATGTCATCGTTGCCATGCTAAAAATATTGCTTTGAGCCTTTGATTTTAGTGGTGCAGTGTTTTATGCCACATGTTATAGCAGCAGAACTGGACAGCCACTTGTCCTCTTCAGATCTCCCATACAAATGACGGGATAATGACAGTTCTTCTTCTTAGACATAAACTGAACATCGCCGAAGATGCAAGGTTCTGTGTTTATCCTTAGGAATGATTGTAGTCATAACAAGGTTTCTATATATAAAAGTGTAACAGATCATTAAACCAATGGAGAACATGGAACAGAAAATGTTCATAACCCCACCCCCTTGTAATGTTAAGGAGGTGGATATATGATTGTTGATGTCAAAAGCAGGGTAGAGATATGGCTTGAACCTCCAGCTGGAGTTGTTGTAATAAATCATGACTATCAGCCATGGCAACCCCAGAAAAAGAGAAAAATAATCTCTTCTCCAAATGGTTGTTTGGTTTTTGAGGTTCTGAACTGTTCCACAGTTTAGTGAATCGTATGTTACTCCTGCTCATGCAAAAAGTAGGCTAAATCAGCAGAGACACACCAACAGGACCACCTCATGAGATGCCACAGCATTGCTATTAAGATATATAAATAATTTGGCCCGGTTCAATGAGGGGTAACGACACTGTACAATGTCCTACTGTGTACATTCAAGACAACTTGGATTTGAAATCTAAAATGCATTATTAATAGCCATATACCTTTTTCAAGGGCGAACATATGAAGAACTATTATTATTCCAGAGCATAAAATAATTTACTAGATTTGAATTCTCTCCATAAAAATAGGTTATCATTATAGAAGTTATTTTTTAAGGTTTCAACCACCCGAGAGGCCAAGTTTCTGGGATCTGAGGCAAGAATGTTTGGTCCACTGCCTCATAAAACCTCTGGTATGATGCAGAAGATACACTGGAGAGAAGAAAGCAGGAGTTGGATGGAAGAGCACAAGTTTAAAGTGTGGTTCTCCTAACCAGACAAATTTATTTTCTGCATGTTCATCAGTGTGAAGGAGTAGTAGTTGCCAAGGGGGCTTGAAAACAGTTCGACTGAAGCCTGGAAGATATCCCAACCCTTTCCTGCTTCCTGCCAGAGAGCCTGGAGCTTCTGGAAAGCATCTATGGTTAACAGAGGCAGCATCACAGTCTGTGTGCTTCAACAGACCTATAAAATATACCATACGCAGCTAGAGCTGTCAGGTTACATTAATTTAATGGATCCATATTAAGCTACATTGACAGTAAAATATCACTTGAGACGATTCCGAATTTAAGGTCATATATATCATCAGGTAGTATCTTTTGTCACGATGCAGAATACTGTTTTGAAAATGGATTTGCCTGGTATGCCTGGATTTAAGTCCCTATGACCATGTATGCCATATTTGCCCTACCATTCATGCATCCTCATGCCTGTTATGAGTTAAACCGTAAACATGAAAAATATCGTCAGTAAACAAAATAAAGACTGATTATTGACTGATTAAAGACTGCAAATTACACCCTGCATTATTTCATGGGCTGGGAGTTTGTACAATTTTCTTAGCAATTCATTCAGTTGTTAAAGAATGCAGCAGAAGAAACCTGGTGGTCCACGAGGTTAGTAGGACTTACATCCGATGTTGTTTTGCCACAACTTATTATTAACAGGTTACCTAAGAGGCAAAGCCCCAGGTTCAGAGGTGTTAAGCCTTTTTTAATGTTTAGAATAACTTTAAGACTCCTAGAAGGTGTGGAGATGATGAGTATATTGTGTGGGCTTTACATCTGAAAGCAATATGCCATTCACAACTGTTATGCTTGTTAGAGGAAGCTGGGCTTTAGAAAAGAGGCCATCTGAAATGTCAGTTTTAATCAGTGCGAGCATAGCTAAACAAAAAAGAGAGATTTACTTAACATGGTATTTCCCAGGAGAGCTGGAAAAAGAGCTTCACTCTGGGTTCATTTATTTTCTCTCACTGGCTGTCCAGGACAAATAAACATTGTCAGATGACCTTAGCAAAAACTTAGGACAATACATTCTTGATTGAACTGAAATAAACGTATTAATGTGTGATGTGTTTAGCACCTATTGTGTTAGGTTATGAACTTAATAGTTCAATAAAAAAATCTTCAAAGTACCTCTGCTTCCTTTGATTTAATGCAACTGCTCCAATTGGTGACCTCAGTCACAGAGACAAATTCTGCATCTAGCACACCATAGATTAATAAACATAGCTTTGACAAGCTTTGTGCCATGTTTGGCAAAATTAAATTAAAAGAATCAAATTCTCAACTGCAATTTCACCAATTTCTTCATGTAACGTTTACTGTTCTTCAGTCATCCATGAATGAATGTTACATTTGTTTTCATTGTAGACAAGTTGAGCATGAAGGGAGAGGGAGAGTACACATTTTGTACGGCAACATCTGCGCTGATGTAAGAGGTATAAAAAGGAAGAAGCGAGGAAGATCTGCTAATTCCCTTTTAACCTGTTTTCACAGGTTCACCATCATTGCCCGTTTTATGACCCACTTTCACCTTCAATTAGAGTAAAGCCTGGGTGTCTATAGTGTTGTAAATAAGACCATTACAGAGGCCTTGTGGTGAAGTTGGCTTAAACCGTCTGCACACTAGGATTTTGGCTACGATTTGATCATCTGAGACACATTTTGAGAATCCTAAAAGATTCCTATAATCCTAGGCCAAAATAGGTAGTCTTTGATCGCTAGTTTGACATGTTCCCTAACAGCCGATTAATGGCTGTTGGATCAAACATTTTCTCTGGTTAAATTCTGGCAGTGTCAGAAGATTTTTGAAACTTTTGTAGTGTGGTTTCTCCTACAACGATTGTGTCTTTAATTAATGTTAATTGAGTCTTCTTGCATGCGTCCATGTTTCGCATCTTGACTGTCGTACAGTCTGACATTAATGACAACTGAGATCCTACTGTGTGACATGGCTTACAGTGGGGATCATGTTCGTACCGTCTGACAAGTAACAGTAGCAAAGGACGGTTAAAATGTGCATTGTGTGCACCTGGTTTTAGTCATTTAATTGTGTCTACAACGTCTGAACAAATCATTTATGCAGTGTACACAATGCACAATGTACATTATACATACTACAGTATACAAAATAACAACTGTAGTATAAGAGCACAGTCATAGGCATTATACCACAGTCAGTCTGATGTCCTTTCGCACACTGTAATTTATGGCTTTGTGTTTTATCATGATCAAGCTCCATTACATTTTCCATTGGTTTTAAACCTTGGCAGAGTCAAGAACAAGACATGGAAGATATTTCCTGACATTCCCTTCATCTGCCTGGTTAGCGAGTGGAGGACGTGAAGAGTTTCTTCCACAAGCTGGAATGTGTTTACCTGGAACCTCAGTGACCACAATGAATGAATGATTGAATACAATAATTCATTCATCAACACCAGCTAATAATGCAGATTGCTTATGTGGATTAAAATGGCGAAGGGTGTTGTTGATGCTAAAGTCTGTGCAAAAAATCTTCGCTCCCAGTTACAAGGTCACACTTTCCCATATTACTGATGGGTGGTAAAAATTGTGATTCTATTTGTAATGACTGATTGCAGTGAAAAGCAATCTGAAATACACATCAAGTACCAAGTAGTAGGTAAATTGGTGTATACCATGACAGTCTCCAGGGATGGGCGGACTTGTGCCAACACAGTGCTTTATTTTTTCAGCATAAAACTAGAAAATGCTGATGTTCCTGTTCTGCAGTAGACATAATTTAAGCGCTGGGATTATCACAATGAAGGGCTTATATGTGCAAATTGAATTTACTATTTGTGGTGACGTAAAGGGGTCCTTTACTTCTGGGTAACATATCAGGGAGGGTCAGTGGAATCTGGTGGCGACAGTCCCGGCTAAACTCATCTCTACTTAACTCCATGAGTCAAAAATGCGGTTATAGTCGGGTCGAGGTGAACTGGTACCATGCAGTGGAAAAGCGCCATAATATTTCAAGCAGGTTTAGTAGGAAAACAATTTCAGTAGACATTTTAAATGACATGTGTCCTTTACACCCACAAAAATGCCACATTTGGAGAGTTGGACAAATTTCACAAATTTTAAACAAACACACAATCCTGTACATGTTCCACAAGTACCTAGGTACAGGCCTAGTCTGGTGTGAAAGTGGTCTGAAGATTCTGGAAGTAAATTAATAATTGACTAGTTCCAATAGGCTCTCATCAATTAGTATTACTTGCTAAAGCTTTACATTGTTTCCACCCCTCTCTGCTGTTTCTGCTAGTTATTTAAATTTGTTTTGATAATTTCATAAGGCTATAATTATACCCCACCTTGTATTTCTCCTGTTTTTTTTGATGCAGCCATGTTTTTCTTTATATACTGTATTTAGAAAGATTTGCCCAAGCTGTTTTAAATTGCCATTCAATGTAATGGACAATTTGCACTAAATGCTGTATGACTAATTTGATTCAAATTACATTTCAAATGCTCTTACATTTACAGATTTCTTATTAGCTTATAAACTTAACAGGTTTTGACTGCTTACCTTCCTTGCCAGTTGACTCAAGGTTCAGTTAGCTGTGAAGTTCACATAACTTAATGAGGAATTTGCATGCTGCATATGGGAAGGTTTTATAAAGATCACTCATTGGATTATGGGTAGTGTAGTAGTTAGTGGGTAATGGACTAAATGTCCGTGTATAATGAAAAATGTAAATGTAGCAGTCACAGTTAAAATGGTCTAATTACTTTGGTATGGATTGGTCAGCATGAAAGCATGCACCCATATTGAGAGAAGATAACAAAACATGTAGGTGGGCATTAGAAGGAAGCCAAACCAACATCAGCCACCTGCAAGTACTGTTCTGAGAGTGCAGCACAACACAAGCTGTGGTAAAGCTGTCTGACTTATTTTGGTCTGAAATTAGCTTACACTCAAGGTTAGCCTCCATTTGTGTTTCTTTAAGTTTGTTGGAAAGATTCAGAATAAATATTGTCTTATGTCATGTAATCCACTCAAACTCCAGAACTGTGTTACTTCATCATGTATTTAAAAACAGCAACAAAAACAACTTTAAAATGTAAGCAGCAATGGTGAATTCCTCCCGATGTTTGCAAACCATTTAAAAAATGACATGCTGGAGACATGTATTTCCCACATGTACACATTTCAAGGCAATTGGAGCAATAAGCTATTTTAAGTTCTTTTTTCACATGTCACTGTAATGAAAAATTAATCACGCAGACATTATGGGTTCTTGAGACTTTTTTGTTACCCATGAGCAAAAAGGCATGCATACCAACCTTCCGACACTTTGGCCTGAGATCACGGTCGGGGAACTCTAATGTGATTAATGTGAAAAATGCCAATTGACAAGAACCAAATTAGTTCACTTCATGCTCTTATATTTGAGTATTCTGTTTTCCCACAAAGATCTGCTATTGGCTGTTCAATTTCTTTGAGTAATTTCCTTTTATTCAGCCTTTTTGATTTTATGACTTTGTCAAACCAGCCCTTTCAGACTGGCTCTCCAGAGGGGCACAGAGAGTGTTAACAAGCTCCTACATTTTGAGTTGGACCAAGAAGAGGTTTGCTTTTCAATCTCGGGATGAAGCCCAGCTAAACCGATGGGGCGCCTGGGGGGAATTTAAGGCAGCTTGCCCCCCTTCTTTGCTTGTCTTGACAAGCACTTGGAGTGGCCTGGATCAGCCTAGCTGGTGCCAGGTGAAACAAATGCTGATAATGGAGAATACTCAGTGAAAGGGCTATGTGAATCAGATGCCCTAAGGCTACTTAAGGGTCCTCCTTGGGTCGAGCAAAGAAAATCAGCCGGTGCACAAAAAAACTAGCCAGGCTCACTCCACACTGGCCCTTTTAATGGACCCCTTTAGTCAAGACATCAGTCATTGTCTCTCTGCCAGTCTATCTCCCTTCCTCTCCCCATATTTATCTTTTTGTTTCACTGCCCCATTTCTCTCCCTGACACACTCTCCTTACTCACTCACTAACAGAATGTCTACCTCTTTATACATTTTTTCTTTACTTATTTTTGAAGTGAAGGGGAAAGGGGAGGTGGTAATGGTGTCCTTGTTGATTATTATAAGGGATCATTATCAAGATGGCCTTTGTTCTGTTTGGCTTTTTGATAAGGTCTTTAGATGTCAATGAATTTGGGAAAAGTGTCATGATATAGGTGTCACATACATGAGACCTTAAGAGCAGGCAGATAGTCTTGAAACGCAATTTTGGTCACTCATGGGGTGAAAAAAGCAAAATGTTGTCCTGGGTTGAACTTTAAAGGCAGATTTCAGAACAATGAAAAAAAACAGTTTTTTACCAAACCAAAATATCTTTAAATCTTTAAGCTCTTAGACTCTTCATCACAGGTTGACAGAAATTGAAGTGTGCTGTTACAGGGAGAAGTTGTTAACACTGAAACAATTATCTCCTCTCTGTCCTCGTTTATTACCCAGTGAATATAAATTACTCCTGACTTTCTGTTTTACAACAAGCCTTCATTCATCTTCCCTCCTCCCTTCTGGACACCACAGAACTTTTGGCTGGGGTCTATGGAGTTAGATTAGTTTCATAATTCAAACAAACAAACGCAACATGATTCAAACAAACTTAACACGATCCAAACAAACGTAACACGATTCAAACAAACTTAACACGATCCAAACAAACGTAACACGATTCATACAAACATAACACGATTCAAACAAACAAAAGTAACACGATTCAAACAAACGTAACACGATTCACAAATGTATTTCGTGATTCACAAATGTAACACGATTCACAAATAAATGACCCTATTACATTCGTTTGCAACCTGACAAACACAAGTTACAAATCCCTGCATTCGTTGGTGTGAATTTTTGGAACTTTACTGACGCGCTTATATTCACAAATGTATTTTTTCTAAAAGATATCCTCTGCAGCCTATCAGACCGTCTCTTCCAATTTTAGCCAATCACATTAACGTGTCTATGTGGTCTTCAACAACCTGCCATAATGACGGGCATCGTCTCCTTCAGATCACGAGCAATGTCGTCTGGTAGCATGTAGCTGAAATGTTGCTTGTTAATCTTATTAAACCGATGATCATACGTGATTGAATATTGTTGAGAATGGCAGGATTCATGTTTAGTCATTTTCCGTGTTTCCTAGGCTAACGCAGAGCCCGTCTACCCATATTAGACATTCTCCGGTGATTGGCTAAATCGTGTTACGTTTGAATATCAAGTTGATATTTGACTTGTGGCATTGTGAAACAAGGCGGCCATCATATTAATGTGCCATGCTACAGAGAATGTGTGACAGGCTGTAGCTCATGCTTTTAGTTGACATCAACACCTGAAGCTCCGTAATTTTACTAGTGATGCAACGGATCGAAAAAACTCTTGATCCGAAGCGTACCGCAGTTTTGCGTCACGGATCACCAGTGTTGGGGTAGTTACTAAAAAAATTGCTAGTTTACTTTTCTAGTAAAGTAATGCTTACTAGAATACTTTACTAGAATACTTACTGCTGAAAGTAACTAATTACACTACTAGTTACATTACTTTTGGATTACTCCATAACATCACCTGAGATGCACTTGCCAAATAACAATATATGTACCATATATATGCCCAAATCAATAAATCTTATTATAATGAGGACATACACAAGATCTCTCTTTTATGCTTTTTAATACCACAAAGCTGACAGATAAAGTTGTGAATATCAACCCAAAAGTTGTCAAGCTAACAAGGCTACAGTACTGGCAGTAAGCAAAATGTCTCAAAATAAAATAAGTAAATAAAGTTTAAAACAATTTTGCACGAAAACGGAATTGCAACTTTCAAACGCTATTTTGCCCTGCAAAACAGAATTTCTTTCAAATAAACACAACAACGATCACAACGATAACAAACATTAAATAAATAACAAAATCCCTGAGAAAATGTCAAGTCTGTGCTGAACTACACTCCGGCCACGCCCCCCGTGTTCAACGGTGCACACACGGTGCACGGTCACATTCACTCCCTCATTGCCTGCAAATAATGTTTTTTTAGTCTTCTGTTCTGTTGATGCTGACAAACAACAATCTTAGAAGGTCTGGGTCACTTGTGGCACATATTCACTCATTTTAAGCAATCAATCTACCTGAACAAAATTAGACGAAACGGAATTCACAAAAATGTCATGACACTTCGAAAATGACGCAAATTGCGGTACAGCTAAACTTGAACTGATCTTTCGACTGAATGGCAATAACAAGGAACGTCAGAAGTCACTGGCTAGCTAGCATTAGCTAACTATCTAGCAAGATTACATACAATCCATTCGCTAAAGTTGACAATACAACACTTACACAGCAATTATTTTTTGATATAGGCTACCCGCCTCTGTAAAATCCTTAAAGAACTAGGCTATGTGACAGGGAGTATGAAGGACTGAAAATCTTTGTGTCTAATCCAATATGTAATGATGGTAATCAATGACACAAATATGTGTTCTAGAAAGAGTGGTCTGGAGTCGCAGAGGTCCCATAATATCAGCTTTAATGCAGCAGTTGGAAATCAACAAGTACAGAGCTCTGGGGTTGTCTACATTTCCCTACCCGCAACAGAGTTTGGGCTGGTTCACGAAGTCCAACTGGCTATCTGTCCCTGCCCCAGCATATATTATACAGTGCAATTGAAATATTAATACAGAAATATAAAAAAAAGGGTTGAGCTTGTTCTCTCGTGCATCAGGGAGTTCGTTCTTCCCCACGCATCCCACCTGCTTGGGTGCTGTCTCAGCCCGGTATCAAGGTTGCTTCTGAAATGGAGAGATAACGACACAAAATACAGCCTGTTTCCCACACCCTGTGTGAGACACCATGTTTAAGCCTGAGTACACTTCTAAGTTCATAAGACATCAATTTAATAAGCACAATACATAACTTTAATACATGCATCCTTTATAAAGTTGTGTGAGCATTGTTCCCGATGCTATATTCACTAGGGCACAGTGCCCGTGATGCAGCTAATGATAACAGTTCTAGAATTGTATTGTCATGTATTATAAATTCTTTAAGTACGAAAACTTTCAATGATAATCTTTTCATCTTAACTCCACTAAAGTGCCCGGGCCAATTCACGCATTCATGAACGTTTTCTTATATGGAATTCATTATAGGCTGAGACCAGAATTTAAGGATTTATCTTTCGCCTTTGCACACTTCTCTTATTCTTCCTTTCTTTTCTTCTTAAATTTCGCCCCGGATAGTTTTTGCCTCTTCATTATTTCGTTCTTCAAAGTTCTTGAACACACTAACCAAACGCCTCACTGTGCTAGCATGTTCTGATAACACCAAGGAGGTATGTACCTCTTCCTTTTTTAAGGGGTACGTATACCTGGCTCATTTTACCCTAATGTTAGATTTATTTTTTGAATGTCAAAATATTGGTTGGAGATATAGAAGGGGGCACAATTGCACATTTCTTTGCGCCCCCCTCTAAGTGGCACCCTTGGCGACCGCCTATACCGCCTGTAGGAAAGACCGCCCCTGTCACTCAGGGTCCAGGGATCTTTAGCTACTAGTCTTGAGTTAGCATGCCGTTCAAGATGCTTTGAAAGATTAGAGGTTGTGTTCATGGTGGTGGAGAGGTGTTTTTGGTTGGGCACAATGTACATTGTACAGTTACGTTTTTGTCCTTTCGCGCAACTATACGAAGTAATGTGCATACCTCCATCCCTCAAAAGACGTCCTAAGCGCCTCTGCCATTCTTGTTTCGCCTGTTGAACTCTGGGGCTAAGTCAAGTGACGAGTGTTACGCAAACACATGTACGTTTGTTGTTTTTTCTCCTTCCGATATGCAGATCGCAGTAATGCAAGTAACGCAATACTTTTTTAAAATTTGTAACTGTAATGCGATTACTGAAGTTATCAATAGTAATGCGTTACAATACTGCGTTACAGACGAATGTAATCTGATTACAGTAACGCACAAAGTACTTTGTAACGCATTACCCCCAACACTGCGGATCACGGACCGAATAACTTTTTGGATCAGTAAAAAAAGCATACAAAAATTACTTTGTTTTCTATTTAGTTTTATTATTAAGAATAATAATCATGGGACTTAACACTAGAAGTGCCATACAGGGGTCATTTATCCGTAAGGATCACAGATGAACTACGATCCGTTACAACTTTATTTACATATTTAGCTCTTTCAGCTCAACTTGGATATCAGAGAGTTGAAGTCTTTATGTTAACAGTCTGTGCTTTTTGTCCCTCAAGGCAGGGCTCCAGACTGCAACCAAATGGTCGCATTTTGCGCCCAGTTTTTGAGACAGTGCGAGCATTTTTTACAAGCACTCGCGCATGTGCGACCTACAAATTTGTTATTTATTGGGTGTGCACAATGTCAACACACGTTAGCAACGACGCATAGATCAGACGTTCTAGTAAGACAGCGATTTCAGCGTGCCCTCAGCATTAGTACCGTAGCTAAAAGTCTAGAAAAGTTTAGGCTATTTTTCGTTAGGTAGCTATAAACCTAGCAAAAAGTCTTGGAAAGTTTAGGCTATTTTTCGCTAGGTTCCTACGAACATGTCTTAATCTGCCAGACAAGTGGGTTCCCCTTTGTTCTTTTGGTGAGCAGTTTCACGAGACCTTCTTTACCCGGCTTCATGGAGCCGAGCAGCTAAATACATAATTTAACACTAGCGTTGCTACTGTATCCCTGCCTGTGTTTGAGCTGTTGCGCTGTTATACTCAACAAGTATTGTGTTGTTGTGTCGGAGGACTGATCGAAAAGTGCATCATACATTTAAGTAATTTAGCTAAGACTTGCATGTACAGTACCTAATGTCACATTAAATAATGTATTTAAACTCAAGCTTATATGGTGCGTCGCTCAGTTGTAAAAATGACAGTAAAAAACGGACCCATCTGCAACCGACGCAGGCACACCCCACAATTTCCCCAGAAATTGTACCAGGGGCGATTCTAGGATCAGACCTTTAGGGGGGTGCTCAGCCCCCAATGAGAATGTGACATGAATACAGTGCCTTGCAAAAGTGCTAAACGTAAACCCCCTTGCTAATATAAATCCCTAATTTTACTGGATAACAATTAATACATGTATGTATTATTATGCAAAATATTGAATTAATAAAAAAACTAAGGATGTCCCTTTATGAACTACCAGCATCAAATGATAATAAACAATATATTAAACAAATATTATTTTTAGGGGTGCTGAGATTATATTTAGGGGTGCTTGAGCACTCCTAAAAAGGGTCTAAAATTGCCAGTGAATTGTACCCTCTCAAGTTACATTAATAAATGCATTGCAGGTCAATATAAGGTGTGCCCCTAAATGTTCTGCTTGCGCTCCTAAAATGTTCAGTCAGGGGCTACTGTGCTCCTCGTAAAAAAAGTTAGTGTGGAGCCCTGCCTCAAGGATTCATAAAGATGCGTTCAATTATATGATATTAATTCAATAATGTAGAAACTGTAACTACAATACCAAATTTAAGATTAGATATTTTCCATTCTTCAAGGGTGTCCTAGTAATTGAAAGAATGTGAATGGTAGATGACTGAGGTAGGCCTACTTTGACAACAGCCACATAAGCATATGGTTACCTGTTACGCCTGGGACACACTGGCTGCAAAGCGCCTGGAAGTTGCCTTTTTTCTTTCGGCGCCCATGTTATCAATTTGGATGGACACACAGGCTGCGAAGCGCCGCGAATGCCTGCCACTTGCAGCGATCGTTTCGGCAGCTGGTCGAATGTTTACGCGAGACGCTAGCGAAATCGGCTGCAGGATTATAAAATACACTATATTAGTTCATATACTGATTAAAAAAACATGTTATTAAGATTTTACGACATTAATTATAGACTACGGTGAACATTTGTACATTAAGTCATTTAGCAGACGCTCTTATCCAGAGCGATGATTTGTAAAGTTGTAGACTTTATTAAAAAAAAAAAATATGACTTTGGAGGCCTACGTAGGCTACCCTACTTTACCAATATCTTCTCCCTATATAAAACCTAACTACACAATGTTGGTAACGAACGGCCGTTCCATGTGGTTACCCTGATAAAAACGAATTAAAAAATATAGCTGCAAGCAGCAATGGCGGATTCCTCCAAACATTGCGAACCATTAAAAAAAATGTATATTCTTCACAAATTGTCACTGTATAGAAAAATCCATGCTGCAGACTTACCAATGGGCAGGCCCAAATGGAATACGCGGGCGCAGAATTCCGACAAAATAGGAAACATTTATCGACCCAAATTACAGTAAGAGACAGGGCCAGGGAGTTTTCAGCCGATCTTTATGAGGATGGATTAATGCTTTTTTCTAAGTCTGTCAACATTCAATCGACCATATTTGCCATCAAACTGTTGTGGAACATCTTCGGTCGCTCCGACATAAGAACAGGAAGGCTAGCGGAATTCCGCAGATTCAGTCTGAATAACCGCAGAAAATGTGAAAAAAATCTGCGTATTACGTTTGGGCCTGCCAATGGGATACCAAATCTGAAATGCAATACCTTCAAGATCCACAAGTGCCTATGCTTCAAGCCGAGGAATGAGTGGGGGCTTGGTCAGCCCACAATCTCCTGAAATGTTGTGTGTGCGTCTCGCCAAGCTTGCGCGTGTCAAGGGACTCTGGCCCCTTGTGTCTGTGAGAGAATTTGGAGCACGCGCGGTGAGGAACAGAGGATTTGGGGGAAAAGCCCTAGCAATTAGCCGAGCATGCATATTTAAAATATTCACAAAAAATCGACTTTTCATCTTACAGTCAACTTTTTATTAGATTTGTGTACTAAACATTCTCAAGAGTCTTGAACTTGAACATGAACCTGTGATTGAATCAGAGTATATCGGTTTTGGACCGCCGGATGTGTAAAGCATTATTTTAGCGTTAGTGATCAAATTTGATTTCCTTTATTTCAATCATTCTTGAATATATTAAGTTGCCTTTGCACATAGTAACATGTTGTAGTGTCTTCCACGTGACATACCAAGTTTGGTGTTGATATCTCAAAGATTTGCTGAGATTTGCTTTGTTTCCGATTTTAATTGGCTGTACCGGACAAACGGTTTTGATAACTTTTGTGAGGCTCAGTCCGGAGATCATCTCTGGCAATTTTAAAGAAAATTTGACCAAAAATGTAGGAGAAGTAGCAAAAAAAACGTGTTTCCTTCATCTTCATTGTACAGAAAAATCCAATATGGATTATAGGTTATAAATTCCTGAGGCCTATTTGTTCCTCATGAGCAATACGGCATGTATAAAAAAAATCTGAATTTTGGGACAAATGGGATGCAAATTACATCACTTTGAAAATTTTAAAATTGGGGCGTGACAGTGTCAACAACAGGCTGAATGGGGATTTGAACTCATGAGCATAAGGTTACAAGTCAGTCTCTCTATCCTCTCTGCTACACACCAACTGTTGAGATCGTATGAATAGAAAGGGCAGAGTATTAGCTTTGGTCAGATTTGGGACAAAGGTTAAGAAACGGTTGACATTTCAAGGTGAAATTGCATGAAATTGTGCATGGTATTTCAGAATGATGTCATCCTATTGAACTAAACAGATAATCAAAATGATGACAGGCCAAAAGATAATGGCTGGATTCCAACCTACTACCTTATACTTTTAAGGTCACCATCCCAGCCCAATGAGCTATTCTCAGTGTTGAATAGTGTCATGTTCAGTAACTGTATTAAAAAGTAAGCTGTTTCTCCTATGGTAAGCGTTGTTAGATTCAGCCAAAATTGAAACTGCTTGTACATTTCCTATGAAAATGGGACAACGGGATGACTGGGTTGCTGCTGTAAAGAATAACTTACTTATAGTTTTTTAAAAAGGTTGTTTGGAGTGCCATAACTTGTCATGGAAGGGAATTTCAAACCACGCCTAGCATCAGTGGGGATGTGTCCTGGCTTAGGTTACTGAAATGAATTTGTGCAACAGACAAGGAATCCACCTGAACAATCAATTGACTTCATTAGAGATAACCATTAGCGTTATCTCTACCATGCGTAGACTACAAGTAGCTAGCTACTGTGGTGAACCTGACTTGTTTTGCAGTGGTTTACAAAGTCTCGCTAAAAAGATGATTGGAGTGTTGTGATGGGCTCAAATAAACACGCATTGCTATGTTTTACAACCGGAGGATTTGTCGGAAGGCTAGAAACCGCTTCGTCAGAATAAAAAATTTAAAACTATGCCTCTGACTGGTTTTGAACTTGCAACCCTTTGCTTTTTAGCACCACATCTCAGCCAATTGAGCCATTCCCAAGCATGGAATAGTACACAAAGTTCAATAACTGGATGATAAAAAAAAAGCTGTTTCTCCAATGGCAGATAGCATTGTCAGATTTGGTCCAAGTTCAAACAGCTGTAATTCAGTCATATTTTGACATATCAAGGTGAAACTTTGCATGGTACTTCAAAGGCATGTCACCTTAAAGCCTATTAGGTTTGAACCATCCTTCAAAAATACATTTGATTTAGTGACACAAACATATTGAGGCAATGTGGACATTTACATAAAAACACCCATTTTAGCCATTTTGTACTTGATTCAATTACCTTAATTAACATTTTTAAACACGTCAATGATACATATATGCACCAAATATCAAGTCAATTAGACCTTTGGTTCAAGAGAAGAGGAATTTTGAATGTTTTCCCAAATTATCACTGTACAGGAAAATCCATCATGGCGGACCTTATGGGTCCTTGAGGCTTTTTTGTTCCTCATGAAAAATGAGGCATGCACACCAAGTTTCAGAAGAATTGGAGCAATAAGGTGGAAATGCCATCACTTTGAAAATCGGACTTTTGGGCGTGGCCTGTGGCGCCCCCTATGGTCCGATGTGGCCCATATTTGGTGTGGGGGTACCCACTTGGATGTAGTATCAATGTGCCAAATTAGAAAATTATGACAGGGGACTTTTTGAGATATTGGGGCGCAAGGAGAAGAAAAATAATAATAACAATAAGAATACCAACAACAATAGGTTCCCTCCTACTGGAGGAACCTAATAAGAATACCAACAATAACAATAGGTTCCTAGCCTGGCTGCCAGCCCAACTTCTCCCCGCCCAAAAGAAAATTTTGTCGGGAAGTTGGGTCTGGAGGGTCTCGTATTGGGGACCAACTACAGAAAACCAGAATCTGGGCGAACCAATGAAATTGCCAGGGCGGGCTTTATACGATGATGGACAGATGATCAACAGTAACGTAATCACCCACGACACAAAAGAGCGCTTAAGTTGAATTCGTTTTGAACAAACATGGCTACCGCTGGAGATCTGGGATGTTATGATTCTGCCATCGAGTCTGTTTTAAAAGACATCAACAGCGCATTAATTTTGAAAGAGGAACAGAGAGACGCAATCAAGGCATTTGTCGATGGAAAATATGTTTTTGCAGTCCTTCCTACGGGATTCGGTAAAAGTTTAATTTATCAGCTGGCCCGATGGTCGCGAAGAAGATGGGACACAATGAAAACCCAGTGGCCATTGTGGTTTCTCCTTTTCTTTTGTGGAGTTGTAATCCTAAACGGAGAACTTGTTCGTATATGCATTGCCCTTTATTGTTTAGCTCAAAAAGGTTGACCGTGTGAACAAGTACTCCCCCTACCCTTAAATTAATTTTACAACACAGGCAAAAATCGTTTGTATTCATTCTTCAAGCATACTTCAAGTCTGCTTGCAGTTTAGTCAGTAAAGATTTAGCTGCCTCTCAGTTTAGTTCTGTTGACAACAACTATGAGGCGCTTGACATACGTCACATAGTCTGTTGCTCTGATTGGTTGTAGATCTATCCAATTGAGCGAAGAGGCATTTGTTTTCCAGGCTCGTTTGAAACAGGCCCCGTAGTCAAAGCCCAACGGAGAGTTCTCAGACTCATATTCTGACTAGAATTATGAGTATGAAAACGTCAGGCTAGCAAATGGCATCCCTTTGAAAATGGACAATTGGGGGGTGGCCATAGCGCCACCTATGGATAAGGGTGGGTTATTTGTGGTGTGGTAGTTACTCATGGCCTAGATTATCAATATTTCAGGATTTTGAGAACTTTTTACCATTGCATACAAAATCGGAAATGCAATACCATCAAGATCCACAAGGCCTTTGCTAGAGACTAAGGAATGAGTGGGGGCTTGGTCAGCCCACACTCTCCTGAAATGTTGCGTGTGCATCTTGCCAAGCCCGCGCGTGTGTAAGTTAAGGCTGAGTGTGTGAGGATTTGGAGCACGCGCGGGCAGGAGGAGGGGAGAGAGGACTTAGCCAAAAACCTCTGAAATTAGCCAAGCATGTATATTTAAAATATTCACCAAAAATCGACTTTTCATCTAACATTCAACTTTTTTTCAGATTTGAATACTAAACATTCTGAAATTTCACATGGGAACATGTTGTAGTGTCTTCCACCGATATACCAAGTTTGGTGTTGATATCTCAAAATTTGCTGAGATTTGACCCAACTTCCTGTTTGGTTCCTTTGTTGATGATTTTGATTGGCTGTACCGGACAAACGGTTTTGAAAATCAAAAATCCTATTGATAACTTTTTTGAGGCTCAGTCCGGACATCCTCCCTGGCAACTTTGAAGAAAATTTGACAAAAAATGTAGGAGGAGTAGCGAAAAAACCTGTTTCCTAAATCTTTATTGTACAGAAAAATCCAAAATGGCGGCCGTTATAGGTTCTAGAGGCTTTTTTGTTCCTCATGAGAAATAAGGCATATGTAATGAATTTCAGAATTTTGGGACTTATGGCCTGCAAATGGCATCACTTTAAAAATTGACATATTGGGGCGTGGCCTGTAGCGCCACCTATTGTCTCTAAAGGCCCATGTTTGGTATGGTAGTTACTAATGGTCTGCAGTTTGAACATGCCAAATTTCACAACTTTTTACCATTGTGCTCTACGGGCTGCCATTGACTCCCATGGGTAAAAAATAATAATAATACCACCAATAACAATAGGATTCCCTCCTACCGGAGGAACCCTAATAATACTACCAATTACAATAGATGCCTCGCAGCTTCGCTGCTTGGCCCCTAATAATAATAATACTAAATATAGCTGCAGGCAGCAATGGCGGGTTCCTCCATAACATTTCAAACCATTACCAAATTGACATGACACAGACATGTATTTCATACATGTACACAACATTTCAAGACAACTGGCTCAATGGCTGATTTTAAGTCATTTTCTGATATTTTTCACAAATTGTCACTCTAGAGAAATATCCATGCTGCCGACATTATGGGTTCTTGACACTCTTTTGTTCCCCATGAGCAATATAAGGCATGCGTACCAACTTTTAGACATTTTGGACAAACAGGGTTAAAATGCCACCCTTTTGAAAGTGACAACTTTGAAGCGTGTTCTGTCAGGCCACCCGTGCTCTGGTCAGGCCCACCATGCAGAGATCCATTCTTTAAAAGCTTCGATTACAACAATAACTTTATGAGAGGGAAGATACACTTTAGTAAAGGACGAGTATGTAATGGTAGGACGACAACTACATTAAGGCCTATAAGTATAGTTATATATGTATTATATGTAAAGTAGCCCAATATTTGTTGGGTGTACAACAAAGGAGTTACCCCTAGTTCCAATAGATGCCTCCATATTTGAAATGTAAAAATGACTGGTGGATTAATATTTTCCTTGTTTTCTGCTGTTTTGGGGGACTTTCCACATCAGCACCCATTTCCCAGTGTCATGTAACTGGATCTAGTTAATGGCGTAATGTTATGGGCATGGAGATGAGGCTACTAAAAGGGGCTGGGGAGCAGGGCGGTAGGATAAGGCAGGGCGAGACGTTATATACTGGACACACAACACGAATAAAGGGAGTCTTCTCAAGTTTTATAAAACATGTCACGGAGCATTCATTCCGCAAGCGGAAGCTTGTACACCCAGTTCCTCTATTCTACGCTACTACACTTTGACTTTGAAACATTCATGTTGTCCCATACTATACCAGTTACAGATATACAACACAGATGAGAGTGAATAAGAGATAATGGTAGTGGGATGGTGTTCCACTGTTCTGCTTCTCTTTTTCGCCACTCCTACGAAACATTTCTGGACACCGCTGCTTTTATTAGTGCCTGCAATGCTGGGAAGAAAACTATATGACAACAATAATATTTAATGTAACTGGCCTTTCTAACAGTACAACTGGGCCCAGCTTGGCACCCCATAGTTGCATTGCAAATCAAAACAAGAGCCTTTTCAATAGGCCCAGTGGCAGACTCATGCTGTTTGAGGTTGTCAAATATCACCAGACATGGACTTCTGCCTAAATTGACATGCACCAACTCAGAGCAATGAGTTTCAACAACCATTAGCACAGTTATTCAATTTGTTGACTCTACTCTTAATGCAAGACTATGTTTAAGTTATTGTCTGAAATTCTTTGTCAGTAACTGTTTATGTAGGAACCCGCCCTCACCAAATTGCTTTGGTCATGCTTTCTTAAAAGTCTAGTCCTTAGTTTAGATGTGCCAAAGAAGGTGATAACATGACCAAGCTGTGTTTGGTTAATTCAACTGTATAGTTCTGAAGAAGAAGACCTTCTGTTTCTTTTAACAGTAGAATTAGCTGTGGCCAAACTAACCACACAATGCCTACTAGTCTAAAATGGCTACTAGGATAAGGAGTGAAGGTGGGAGCTTGGTACTGTTGGGGCCATGTACTGTTATGGTTTTTGAGTCAAACAACTTGCTAAATGATTAAATGTCTGTTAAATGTCAAATCCAACTTTAAATGTATAAAAGAGAGAATTAAACCTAGAGGTTTAAAGGGCTACGTTTGTTTAAACAAATTACAGATAGGATTTGGGGAAAAAGCATTAGAAATTAGCCAAGCATACATATTTTAAATATTCACAATGAATCTACTTTTCATCTTACATTGAACTATTTTTCAGATTTGTGTGGGTGCCGTTATAGGTTCTAGAGGCTTTTTTGTTCCTCATGAGAAATAAAGCATATGTAATGAATTTCAGAATTTTGGGACAAATGGGATGCAAATGGCAGCACTTTGAAAATGGACAATTGGGGGGTGGCCATAGCGCCACCTATGGATAATGGTGGGTCTTTTGTGGTGTGGTAGTTACTCATGGCCTATACTATCAATGTTTCAGGATTTGGAGAACTGTTTACCATTGCATACAAAATCGGAAATGCAATACCAACAACATCCACATGGGCTTTTGTTAAAGTGTTTCTTGGCCTATACTATCTATGTTTCAGGATTTTGAGACCTTTTTACCATTGCATACAAAATCGGAAATGCAATACCATCAAGATCCACATGGGCCTTTATTTCAAGCCAATAAGTGAAGGGAGGGGGCTTGGTGAGCCTATCCATTCCAGAAAGCCTTGTATCTTGTGCTTTAGGGCGTGACCTGTAGCGCCACCTATGGGTAATGGTGGGCCATTTGTGGTGTGGTAGTTACTCTTGGTCTATACTATCAATGTTTCAGGATTTTTAGAACTTTTTACCATTGCATACAAAATCGGAAATGCAATACCAACAAGATCCACATGGGCTTTTGTTAAAGTGTTTCTTGGCCTATACTATCTATGTTTCAGGATTTTGAGACCTTTTTACCATTGCATACAAAATCGGAAATGCAATACCATCAAGATCCACATGGGCCTTTATTTCAAGCCAAGAAGTGAAGGGAGGGGGCTTGGTGAGCCTATCCATTCCAGAAAGCCTTGTATCTTTGTGCTTTAGGGCGTGGCCTGTAGCGCCACCTATGGGTAATGTTGGGCCATTTGTGGTGTGGTAGTTACTCTTGGTCTATACTATCAATGTTTCAGGATTTATATAACTTTTTACCATTGCATACAAAATCGGAAATGCAATACCAAGAAGATCCACATGGGCTTTTGTTAAAGTGTTTCTCGGCCTTTACTATCAATGTTTCAGGATTTGAGACCTTTTTACCATTGCATACAAAATCGGAAATGCCAAACCATCAAGATCCACATGGGCCTTTGCTAAAGACCAAGGAATGAGTGGGGGCTTGGTCAGCCCACACTCTCCTGAAATGTTGCGTGTGCGTCTTTGCCGCGCGTGTGTCAAGGGAAGGCTGAGTGTGTGAGGATTTGGAGCACGCGCGGGCAGGAGGAGGGGAGAGAGGATTTAGCCCCAAAAACTCTGAAATTAGCCAAGCATGCATGTTTCAAATATTCACCAAAAATCGACTTTTCATCTTACATTCAACTTTTTTTCAGATTTGAATACTAAACATTCTCAAGAGTCTTCATATGAACTAGTGATAGTATCAGAGTATCCGCTTTAGACCGGTGGATGTGTAAAGCATTATTTTAGCGTTAGCGATAATTTTGATTTGCTTTATATCAGTCATTTTTTAAGATATTAAGTCAATTTTTCACATGGGAACATGTTGTAATGTCTTCCACCGATATACCAAGTTTGGTGTTGATATCTCAAAGATTTTTTGAGATTTGACCCAACTTCCTGTTTTGATCCTTTGTTGATGATTTTGATTGGCTGTACCGGACAAACGATTTCGAAAATAAAAATTCCAGTGATAACTTTTGTGAGGCTCAATCTGGAGATCCTGTCTGGCAATTGTGAAAAAGATTTGACCAAAAATGTAGGAGGAGTAGCGAAAAACCGTGTTTCCTTAATCTTTATTGTACTGAAAAATCCAATATGGCGGCCGTTATAGGTTCTAGAGGCTTTTTTGTTCCTCATCAGAAATAAGGCATATGTAATGAATTTCAGAGTTTTGGGACTTATGGCCTGCAAATGGCATCGCTTTGAAAATTCTCCTAATTCCTCCTACCGGAGGAACCCTAATAAAACTAACAATTACAATAGGTTCCTCCTGATGGAGGAACCCTAATTACAATTCATGTATCCTACATACACAAACCATCAAACTTACCTCAGTTTATGCTGTCCACAGAGTGTAACCTTTAGGAAAAGCGGGAATATTTGGCTTCTGTCATGTTCTGTCCAGGCAGATCGCTATAGGATCTTAAATTATTTTTAATTGAGTTTGACATCATTCAGAGCCAATGAAAATAGGGGGGCACCTGAGAATGTGCCACTCCATGCCCCCCCCCCCCCCCCCCCCCCCCCCCCCCCCCCCCCCCCCCCCTTGGATCCGCCCCTGCATGTCAGCATTTCATGTGAAAAAGGAAAGCTCAGAGTAGCTGAAAGGCTTGGTGACCGCCGCGGGGGAAATGGGCGTCTGGTGTGAACAGCCTTGAGCCAGTCGTAGCCGATCAGGCTACTTGCAGTGTGTCAGCCTATGTGAGTTGTGTATTGGACTGGATAGGACTTAAATAGCGCTCGCCGCTACCCCCCTAATGCTAATCGCTAATTGACTGGCCTACAGCGAATTCCGAACCAGAGACTGCTGGGAAATTGTACTTAAATTAGTGTGGAATTGATTTCAACTTGGCAGCTTTGGCTGCCAAGTCCCATTCTGGTTTCCTTTATGCTGGGGACACACTAGACGATTTTCTAAATCTCATAAGATTTTCAAACTATGAGAGACCACAAACATGAGGACAAAAAATCCTAGATTTAGCCGTTTTGCTCATACAGTGTGTGGTCACTCTTAACACACCTCACACCAAGGGAACATCTGATAAAATCAGCGGAACCATCAAGATAATCGGGACATATGTTACCTTGGATTGTCGGAAGGGCCGAAATCGGCCCGGTTATCCTGTGGTGCGTCCCCAGCAAAATCACTAGGCAACACTGGTGCTGATTGTTTTCTAGCCAGGGTTTGTTGAGTCATCCTTTCTTGTAAGACACCAACGACATGCACTTGTTTGCCGATGTTGCATGCCAGAGATGTAATATAATTAGTTTTGTCCAAACCCTTTTGTCTTTTGCTGCAGGCAATAGCAGTACATCTCATACAACTGCATATCCCTCTTGTCAGACTAAGCCCCTGTTCCCAACACAGCTATATTTGGTTTTTAGACATTGCCTTTTTGGTTTGCAGAGCCCTGCACTCCTCTCCCCTTCATCCCTGTCTCTGTGTGGCTAATTTTCCTGGAAATTCAGACCTCCCAATGATATTATTTTAATTGTATATGATAATTTTATAAGCTGCTGGTTTTGTATGCGGTTGACATCACCATTTAATAATATAATGATAGTGTATGATTATGGTGAAGTCAGAAGAAACCATGTTTTGCATTGTCATCTGGTCTGTTTGACATCTGTCGTGAAAAGCAGGGTAGATGTATGTTCTAATTCTCTTCTCTCTTTTTTTCCTGTAGCCGAGTCTAGCATTTCCCAACCAGTGGATTTAGAAGGTCTGGCAGAAGCCCAAAGTGGAGCTGCACCCACAGCTGAAGGTTAAAATACCCCCCGACTCGCCTTCTCATTTGTTTTACCCCCTCTCTGTTCCATAATCATTATTTACAATGACAAACTGAGCCTTGTACACACATTTACACACGTCATCTGCTGTAACTGTTTCTTATCAATCCAACAAACTGATGGATGGACTCCTTTATCTCTCCAATAAGAATAGTGGCTCATGTTAAGTCAGAGTGAGGGCATCCAGGCCTCCAGAATCTACCCAATTTAGACTCTAAATTACCTCCCTGTTAAGTTCTGTGAAGACCAGTTTCTTCTCAAGCCTGGTGTCTTTTGCGCTCCTGTTTCCCAAGTATCTCTGTCTCCCTTTTTAACAGAATCCCTAATTTGATTTGCAGTCAATTAAAGGAATGGATTATGTTTCCCCCATGGGGAAGTTCTGCAACTAAAAGCCTGCAATGAACAGAGCTAAACCTTCTTTAAGCCAGCCCTCACCCTTCAGCTCGGCCATTGTGTGCTGATGGCCTTTGACTTTAATGATTGTAGACTAAGGAAGCAATTAAGTCAGAATGAAGCATTTGTCATAGTTCCTTCCTATTAACCCTCCCCCCATATTTATCTCCCTCCTTTAAAAAAAAGTTACCTTGAAACACATTTCTTCTGTCACATTGCAATATTTACTGAACTGAGTACGTTTTGAAGTGCTTGATATACGATATGACTCCATCGCCGCAAGAGCCCCACGTTGGTCACAAAATAGTTTGTCTTTTGACCAGGACTGATGATGACTGTATAGCCCTTAGATTACTGAACCAAGCCCAGTTTTTGTGACTTAAGCAGATGAAGATGTATTTAATTATATACTATGTCCCACTGGATCAGGAGAGCAGACGTTGTGGATGCAAAGGTATTATGAATTAGTAGTTTTTTTTATGTCTACTCAAGAGCATTTATTGTCGCAGTAGGAGGGGAGTTTGTGTGGAAGTTGAAGAGTAGCGTTTTAAGCTACACTCTCTGAAATGTTCACCTCCTAATGAGCTTTCTGCATATCTCTAAAATGGGTTTAGGGGTGTCTGGCGATGGTGCAAGGGTTGTTGACCAATTGTACGCAACTCTGTCAGCACTTGTAGCTTTGTTTGGCGTCCCCCAATCATTATTGAACACAATAGTGAAACCCATTTGATTGTGTGGGCTCCATGGAAGAGAAAAAGAGACATATTCCAAATGGAGGACAAGGAAGCTAAAATGTATCCCCTAAAATCATGTCTTCATTCATCTCCACTGTTCTGAGCACAGTGCTCTGCCATGGTGGGGATGGGCACTCGTTTCCTTGTTTCCATTGCGTAAGCTTTACCACAACTCCAGGCAGATGTTGAGAAAAGGCAGAAGGGAAGTTGTGAAAGGGTGAGTGTGTCTATGCATGTTTAGATGATCTCATACATTGTAATCAGTAATGGACATGGTGAGGTATGAGGGTATTTAGGATAAAGGCTACACACTGTAAAATAGTCCTGCTGTCCTTTTCAGTGGGATCCAGACTGAAAAAAGAAACTACCTAAGAAGAAGGCAAAAAGTTCAGTGTTCTTTTATAAGGAAAGCTTTACGAGATGGTACAATTGGAAATTGCTTTTATTGGGTAAAGGACATTTTTGTTAATCATCTTTCCTCATATCAGTTCCAAGTTGTGTATAAAAAGGATAGTGTACAATAATTACCAAAAGAAGACAACACCGGATGTTGATAACTGCAAACACCATTTTATTTTTGTACTTTTTCTTTTGCTATCAACCTTTTGTATGGATGTTTAGTGGAAGTTTAAATGTAAAAAGCCTTTCACCATCTTTTTGAACTGATGCCTTAAGCACAAGAAAACAAGATATCTTCCTGACAGTTTGTGTATTTATTTGAACCAACAATTTGTGTCAGCCAACAGCCTTTCTGTCCTTGAGGAAGGGGAAAAACTGATTTTGTTTTTTTCCAATTGCAATCTGTGAAATCTGTAGATTTGACTTCACCCTCTCCTTGGCCTTATTGATGGCGTCCGCTGTTTTGGATTACAGTTTTAGGCTCATGTTGCAAGTTGTGGTTTGGCAGTCTACGTCAATAAAATGTCAGTCAGAATTAAATGTTACTCTACTGTCACCATATTGTTTAGCAATTGAGGAGGTAAAGGAATACAAGGAAACGATTCATCCTTGTCCTACAGTATGTATCTTACTTACCATAAGCAGGGCTCTCAAGTTTTGAAGACAGACAGTTATCTCTTGCCTGTCTTTTGACCCCCCGTCAGTGCCGTCCTTCCTACGGGACTCGGTAAAAGTTTAATTTATCAGCTGGCCCCGATGGTCGCGAAGAAGATGGGACACAATGAAAACCCAGTGGCCATTGTGGTTTCTCCTTTTCTTTTGTGGAGTTGTAATCCTAAACGGAGAACTTGCTCGTATATGCATTGCCCTTTATTGTTTCGCTCAAAAAGGTTGACCGTGTGAACAAGTACTCCCCCTACCCTTAAATTAATTTTACAACACAGGCAAAAATCGTTTGTATTCATTCTTCAAGCATACTTCAAGTCTGCTTGCAGTTTAGTCAGTAAAGATTTAGCTGCCTCTCAGTTTAGTTCTGTTGACAACAACTATGCGGCGCTTAACATACGTCACATACTCTGTTGCTCTGATTGGTTGTAGATCTATCCAATTGAGCGAAGAGGCATTTGTTTTCCAGGCTCGTTTGAAACAGGCCCCGTAGTCAAAGCCCAACGGAGAGTTCTCAGACTCATATTCTGACTAGAATTATGAGTATGACAACGTCAGGCTAGGAGGGCGTGACTAAAGACCGAAATGAGTGACTTTCACTCTCAATGCGTGACACATGAGAGCCCTGTGTAAGGTTGGGCGGTAGCCTATACATATTGAAGCACGGACGGTAACGGTATACGATATAGTAGTTTTACTTAAAAATTCTAGTCTAGTTTGTTTCAATAGAATCAGACCTGCAAACTTGTCGCTTTTCGGCTGCCCTTCTTTTGCATGCCATGCAGGCTTAGAATTAAGAAACATTATTGGATAATTCTTTTAATTGACATTTCTCTGGGCCAATTGGAATCTTAGCACTTTTTCTCTTGGCCAACGGAATCTTAGCACTTGCGTCAGAATCTTAGAGCACCCAGCGTCAACTGTTACTTGCACTGGCCAGCTTGCACTGTGGATAGCCTACTGAAGTTAGCCAATGTCGTTAGCAATGCAAGCTAACGTTAGTTTGCTAGCTAGCTGTATATAACATTTCACTGGGTCTTACAGCTGTGTGTTTAGCAAGTTGCAGTATTTCCAAGCCCTGATAGTTTAACTGAGACGACGCAGTAGATACGACGTGCATATGTGCTAGGCTGAATAGAACTAGCACTATATCAGGGTTTTTCCTGGGTCAAAATGTGTCTTCGGTGCTCCAAAAAATATATATATGTACATAATATTCATTTTTTTCTTATTTTTTCTAATCAATATATTTATTCCCAGGTGTTTTACACACCCCCCCCCCCCCCACACACGCACACACACACACACCTGTTCGTCCTATTTCCCCTAAGCAATCAAGTTAGGCTACTTAAAGACACCTTACACTCATAAAGTATGTTCTAAATGGCACAAATGCTGCCAATTAATAATTGACATAACTATTTATTGTAAAAGTTTAGTAGCCTAGCCTATTGATAAAGGTAGCCACTCTGAAGCATGTACACTGCTTGCTTCATTTGATCTTGATAGGCTAAGCATTCTGTAGCCAATATTAACAATACACCCACCTTTCAATAAATACAACTACTTCAGCATAATAATGCACCTAAAATACAAACCTGAGCAAGGGCAGCAATAGCTATAGACGTGCAATTTAGCTAGCAGGGGAAGAATACAAACAACAATAATCACCAGTTAACTTGATTTAAATTTGCAAGAACTCTAGACTTATACAATAACAGGCTTAAATGAACTTACAACATACGTTATACGACTTACAGTTCTCAAGGACGCACATACGCAATCTCAACTGCGGTGTGAAGCGCGTGTCTGTGCAATTCTCCGACATGCACTCTAACAATCACTGCTGATAGACGGCCTAACATTTTGTACAGCCTGATTTCTGATACCGTGGCGGCAGAAATTTAGCCATGGAAGAAACACTGCACTATATATTGGCCGGGTTTCCCAGATTTTTTAAGAAGCTCTTAACGCTAAGAGCGTCTTAAGAACGTTCTAAGGGCGCTCTAGAACGCTCTTAGAACGTTCTTAAGACGATCTTAGCGTTAAGAGCTTCTTAACGGATCTGAAAAACCCGGCCATTATCATTCTAGGTTAAGAATACCACTGGAGGCTGCGTTGGAAATCGTAAATCAATCTTTTGTCAGCATTTTGAGTGGAAATTTCATTTGCATTTGTACAGGTGTATTCGTGCACGTCGGGCTGGCCCTCGCAGCGGAACGACAGTTTAGTGGCCACTCTGTCCATTCGCGCACCTCACAGTTGCGTATTGATCAGACAAGAAGACACGCTTATCAACTCTATTACTATTGCTCAAAACAGAATGAGGGTTTGGCTGTAGCCTACTTGAAACATACTATTGAGAACATATTCGCTGACATGCATTGCACGCGTGATTTCAAAAAATGTGTACAGCCTGGTTTCTGATACCGTGGCGGCAGAAATGTTGCCATAGAGAAAACACTGCACTATATATTATCATTCCAGGTTAAGAACACCAATAGAGGCTGCGTTTGAAATCGTAAATCAAACTTTTGCCAGGATTTTGAGTGGAAATTTCTTTTGCATTTGTACAGGTGTATTCGTGCACGTCGGGCTGGACCTTGCAGCGGAACGACAGTTTAGTGGCCACTGTCGATTCTCACCTCACAGTTGCGTTTTGATCAGACAAGAAGACACGCTCATCAACTCGATTACTATTGATCAAAACAGAACGAGTGTTCGGCTGTAGCCTACTTGAAACATACTCTGTTGAGAACACATTCGTTGACATGTATTGCACGTGTGATGAACATAGCTTTTTTTTTGCCTTTGGCGCTCGGGATTTGTCATTGGCGCTCGGGAAAACAGCTTTGGCGCGTGCCAAAATGTTCTCTATGCAGGAAAAACCCTGTATATGGGATAGACTGTTGTATAGTACTAGTAACTTAAGTAGCCTACTATCTATCGTGCCGTGGTGTACTGGCAGCATCATACATTTAAGCAATTCAAGACTTGCATGTGCAGTAAGTAATGTCACATTAAATAATGTATTTAAACTCAAGCTTGTGTGGTGCGTCGCTGTCTTCAATGCCACAGGCTAAACTTTATGTCAAAAGAAACGTTTTTAATTTCCGGCACATTCAGTGAAGTTTGGCTAACAACATCAGCTAGGCTAGCTGGCTCATAGCTTCTCCATGCAGGGCTCTAGACTGAGACCAAAGGGTCTGCTTTTTTACTGACAATGATTGCTTCCAGCAAACTTCTTCTGAATTAGCCATTTCCCCCTAATAAATATCAAGCTTATTTACGTGTTTGGCTGCATATTTTCAGTTAGCAGATGGTACTGTTTGAATTGCAATTCCATCTGAAAAATACTGCTGGTGACAACGTTGTTAAAATAGCTAGTTTCAAAGGGGGTTCGTCTTGTTTCATAATAAACTGACCCATCTGCAACCGACGCACGCCCTACACAAATTTTACCATCTCTAGTTCCTTTTTCAAGTAATAAGCCCCTTTGTTCAAGTTTTGAGCATTAAATTAGCTGCATGATCTGTAGAGATCTTGGGACGAAGCTGCAATAGCGTACATAACAGAAAGTGTTTCATTCTGTAGAAATTGTGTAAATGTTTTATGTAGTTAGATGGTCCGAGGAGAACGAGTGGAGTTGGTGAAGCGTCCTGGTGAGTTGCAGTCATTCGCCATAGTTCTAGTACTGATGTGAGGCTAGTCTTCATTAGGGCTGGGCGATATGGGTAAAACATTTTCGATATAGATATTAATATTTACATTAGATAACGATAATTAAACGATAGACCACATATCTGTAAACAAGTCTCCTCAACTTTTTCCCTACACTCGTCATAAAGTTTAGGCAGAGCGGTGAGAGAGACATTTTTGCGGCCAGGTAGCACGTACCTGGGGTCAAGTAACTTAAGCTTTTTAAAACCTTGCTTTTTATCAATAGCCTACCTATCAATACCTTGGCACAAACTCACACTTTCTGCATGTTCCAATGAGTGATTTTGCTTCAGGTGGTAAAAAAGATTTCTTATATATTAGTATTATAATTGGACCGATACGCTGTTCTTATTGGTCAACAGACGTTCTAAGAAATCCGCAAAACCGTTTGCGGACCTCTCCAGAGGCCCGCAAACAATTTACGGACCTAGCAAGCAGTTGGCTTGGAGATGTTGACAACATGGCGTCTGCTCCAGATTCGTTGTGTTTGATTTGGGATTTTCCTACGTGCTGTTATATTATACAAATAACAAATATGGACTTTTCGACAGATCTACCAACACCTTTGTTATCAGAGATTCGTTAAAACGTTTTGTTAACCGAGACCGTAGGTCGAGATCAACAAGAAGTCCACATTTTCAGTTTGTCGTACTACCAGACTTGGTAGCCACCTGTTTGTTTACTACACTAATTTGCACCGAACATTGCTCTGCTCTTTGTCAAATTTCAAAAAGCCAAACAACTTCAAAATAACTGAAGAAGACGAACCCTTTTGATCTATAATTTCTTCATTGGAAGTTGCTCCCTCGCAATGGCTATCGCTGCCAATGTTTTCGGCAATACGACCAATTTTCCGCGGTTAAAATTAGCTACTCCACTCGAGGTGCTCAGTATATTTTAGTGAGCGTAGACTAGCATTTCTCTGCCACTTCCTGCTGCATCACAGAAATTAAATGGACTGCTGTTCCTAATTATTCTCTATCGACATTATTGATATTGTTGAAAATGAATTAATGTTACGATATCTTTATCGAGGGAAGTCTTTACTTCGATAGTTATTTTTATCGATTCATCGCCCAGCCCTAGTCTCCATAGATATCTATATTATGTCTATGGATATCTATGCCTAGTCTCCTCCACGACACCATTTGGAGATTTTTTTTATTATATACATATCTTGAGTGCTTCATGTACCCATTTATCAACAGTGATGTACAACCTGCTATATGGCCTTTAAATCACGCTCAGAAAATTGAGCCGGGGGCACGCCCCCCCCCCCCCAGCCCCCTGTCACCTTTTTTACTCTGAGGAGTTTGCAGGTCTGTAGAATGCAATCCGCACCACTGCGTTTAACCTCTTAAGAATCCTGTCAAATAAAAAATACTCCTAAAAAGGGCATAGCCAAAGTCAATTGAAAGCTGTTCTTGAACCATTTGTCTCATTTGAAAGGTGACACTGAAGTTCTTTCCACTGTTGTCAGGACCCCTGTAAGTCCTACTGTTTTTGAGTAATAGAAGCTTGAACACAAGGAAATTGAATGTTTTTATTTCCGCCTGGATTTGATTTTGAAAACACATGCCTGAAGAGGCCTAGAGGTGGTAGGTATTAGCTGGAAGACACAATTGGACCACAGCATGAAGCCTTACTTAATTCAAGTCAAAAGTCAAATATAATACCACAATATATTAATATTTCAAGTTTTACAAGAGTACATCCAGGCGTTTTCTTTTGAAGACTCCAAAAAGACCCTTGGTAACCAAGGTCAAATACTTAGAATAAAAGTATGGCTGTCGAACAAAATTGTGCCTTTTAACGCAGTTTTCTTTTTGACTCTGGGAATCACCTGTTGTCACATGACTTCGACCGTCGACGGTAGCTGAATGATGGAGAGAGGGCCTTTAGATGGGAAGTTCCATTTCAATAAATTGCCAGATGGCTCGTTTGACAAAACCAAGCCTGTGTGCACTGATTGTCAGGCTGTGATTAGTTATCACCGGTGTACTTCCAGCCTAAAATATCACATGCAAGCAAGGCACACAACAGCACGCTAGCAGCATCAGCATTAGCAGCAATCGCTCCGGTAATATACGGAAGACAACACTCGCAAAAGAAGCAAGCTGTTGTCTGGAAATGTGAACTGCTGGCTTGGGTCAACAAAATAGAAACAGTATTGTTCAAAATTAAGTCGCTGGACTGCTAAGAGGCGTTTGTCCTTTTGTGTAATTTGAACATTTGGATAGTGACAGTCAGGCAGTAATGACGTTACAACAGTCTCAGAGAGATTCACTGCGCCCAACACATGACAACTCTCAGACTAGAGAGATCATAGTTGGAGTTCTCCTCCTAGTCATGACAAGGGGACGTTTACCCAGTACTTTCTCTTACTTTTGTTAATATTATTACCATATTTTCCGCACTATAAAGCGCACCGGATTATAAGGCGCACTGTCAATGAATGGTCTATTTACAATATTTTTTCATATATAAGGCGCATTAAGCAAAACAAAACAGTCAGATAAGTCAGTCAGTCAAACTTTATTAAACGTGTTCACAATAACTCTCAACATTGTTCAAACGTTAATGAGCGTATTCACAATAACTCCCAACCTTGTTCAGTTGTAACACGTAAAAAAAACAGTCTGACACCGCTAAATTGAACTTTAGCGTATTCACAGTGGAATATTATGGTGAAGCACAGTATGTATTACTCCACGACACTCCTGACTACGGTAGCCGTAATGCTGCAAGCGGTGCGGCTTTGTAGTTTACCAAAGTCGTACTAAAACATTTTGACAGAGCGCCGTGTACCAAAATCGCTTCAAGGTCAGTAAGCAGAACCAGAATCAATCCATATATAAGGCGCTCCGGATTATAAGGTGGTCTGAAGTTTTTTGAGAAAATTAAAGGCTTTTAAGTGCGCCTTATAGTCCGGAAAATACGGTACTGTTATTAGTATCCAATGACAAATTCTATTGATTGGTGAAAAGTTGTATTGATTAGTGAATAATGTCAATAAAGTCAAGGCCGTAATCATAATACATATTGGGGGACACACATCCCCCCCCCCCCCCTCCAATATTCAAATCTGGTCAAAATGTCCCCCCCAATGTACTGATATAAAAATATAAATGTGCTACGCTACGACAGGCAACCACCCACGCTGTCCAAAATGATCATAAAGAAATGTTGACCAATGTTGACTCCATGGCTACGGCCTTGATGTAAGTACACAAGAAATCCCAATTTCCTCCACAGTGGGCTGAATGAATTTAGCCCAAATGGGTGACAAAACAAGGGGGTGTGCCAGACACCTGTCACTCTCAAGTCCACACTTGTACAGTACCACCCCCGGCTGTCATTGGTCAAAAGTGTGCTGAATAAATTAAGCCCAAACCAGAGCCATAGAAAAAGAGTTGCAACACTCCCATAGACTCCCATTGTAATCGAAGATCTTGCAAGACCGCAAGGACAGAGAACGTACCTATTTTGATTGAGATGTAGGTGTGCGCAAATTTGCGCACACACGCTATTGCGCAAACTCAGCTCATTAAGGCAGCGGTATGACAACGACACTGGCATTATCAGCGCAACATTTGATCAACTTTTGCTGCCTATTGTTATAAGGTCATGTAATAAATGTAAATAATAACAAGTAGCAGACATGATGCAACACACCAGTTACCAATTGATATGATGTGTTAAAATTGCTTTAAATCTAGTTGGTACTGCTGTCTATCCGGCAGAAAACCATTCAACTGGTTGAAAGCGATGGGTCTTTTGGAACTATAGAGAGCTACATGAACCATGTGATCACTTGTCGATGAGATCAAGGAGTGTCGCAACTCTCTTTTACTATGGCTTTGGCCCAAACTAGCAGCAAATCAAAGGGGCGTGAGTCAAAGCCTGTCACACACACTATGAAGATGAGTGGTAGCTGATGCGTTTGTGCTGGAAAAAATAAGCACAATAGTGTGACTATTTGGTGTTAAGGCTCTTGTTGCCACCAACATTTTAAAGGAGTCATTGATTGCAAAACTGATTTTACCTTGTCATAGTTGACTAACAACAGTTCGATGGATAAAATGGACATACAGTGAACCTCAAAGTCCATTGACACCTTTCCTATCTAAAACTCACAACTTGAAACTGCAGCTTGGAAAGTTTTGAAAACCTGGGACAATGTAAAGCAAGATTTGCTATGAAGTTGTTGCTGAAAAGAGGTGCTGTTCCGACCTTATGTTCATCACAACCGCTAGCATTGCTAATAACTGTTAGCGACATCATACTTGATGTTGTCGCTAACAGTTATTAGCAATGCTAACGTGTCATTAGCAATGCTAACGTGTCCTGCTTGTATCTGGCATCGGTAGAATGTGTGATGATTTAGTTTATTGGCATTTACGTTATTTCATGTTCCTGACTGTGTTTCAAGCTGTAGTGCTAACATTACCCACGTAATTCGATCCCGTTTGTTCAAGTGGAAACAACTAACGTTATCATTTCAAATGATATCTAGTCAATCTGTTGAAAACAGTGTTTTGCAGACAAAATAGATGTATTTGTACGTTTTTATTTCAAGTCTCCACCTTTGAAACATCAGTCAACTGTTTGCCGTGTTGCGTTTTTGCTCCGCAGCTTCGCTCGTTGTAAACCAGCTCATCTATATATTCATGAGCATACCATAAAAGTAAAAACCTAGCGTGTCATTCTAGGGCTATTTCATAGGATGCATCCTATGCATCGGAGACCTTAAGGAACAGTGTGAAATACCCCAAAAACCCAGTCAATGACCCCTTTAAACAATCAGTTTTTTTACAATAATGATCTCATCTTGATATGATCCCATTATCTATCTAAACAATACTAAAGACAACTGCAGTGAAAGAAAGAAAGAAAGGAAACCATGTATCACAGGGGACATTCAAGATGAGACAGAGCACATGAAAAGGAAATGACTGAGCAGGAGCTTATGGAAGGTGTAGCTTTGTTTGATGTGTTCCACCAAGGTGGAAAAGGGACCCATGATGGTGCTTTAGAGGAGGCAATGACAGGATGTGCATCACTTCAACACTGAGGCACGTCTGATACTAATCTCTGGAGGTAAGTGTGAGGGAACTGGCAAAGGCTTACAGGGGAAATGGGAGGATGAGGATGAGCACTGATAAAGACAAACATACAGACAGAATGAAAGATGAGAGGAAGGAGCTCAGGCAAGTCAAAAAGCCGAGTAAGTAGAAAGCAGAGGTGGGACCAAGTCATTTTTTTGCAAGTCCCAAGTAAGTCTCAAGTCTTTGCCCTCAAGTCCCGAGTCAAGTCCTAAGTCAAGACAGGCAAGTCCCGAGTCAAGTCCAAAGTCAAGTCTGACAAGTCTCAAGTCAAGTCCAAGTCCTGCAGTTTGAGTTTCGAGTCCTTTCGGTCCTTTTGATCACAGAGTAATAATATGTTTACACAGATCATGTATGCTTTTAAAATCTGTATTTATCATAAGTACAAGTATAACTTGTATAAGTGCAATTGAAATTGCAGAAAAAAGATTGTGCTGACATTTCACTATTAACCAGTCATTTTTAACATTTAACTCATATTTTGAAAGAATACTCTTCATTATAAACCACTCCTTTACAGAATGAACACATTTGAAAAACAAGTGCAACTGTCATTATTTGTAAAAAAAAAAGTGCTAACATTGTATTTTGCATTTTAACTAGTTCCACAGCAGTTTCTGTCCTGTATTTATCTCATCTCATTTATCTCACCTCATATTGTCTGTGTGTGTGTGTGTGTGTACATGTGAGAAACGTAACAAATTCATGAACATAACAATGAACAGGGTTGTGCTTTTTATATGTCAGGGCCCTATGCTGCATTGCATTTGCAAAAGACCAAATTGGCCAAAAGTCTGTCAGTCATTTGTGCACGATGAGAGTTGCTGCTGTAGCAGATTACAGCACTGGTCATGTATTGTAAAACTTATTTCGGGATTTGTGAAGTTGGGTTGTATGAGGGACTACCGTTCTTTGTGCGGCTTCAAATGTCGAACGAAGTTGGAAGTTGTCGCGTCTCCGTCTGAAATCTTCGACCCGCATGTTTTGCAGACTGCACTTCGTTTTTTGTTGACCACCTCGTAGTTTTTATACCCGAACGAAACTATCTTTGGTATCATTTTTTCCCTAATTGGCGCGTTGTTTGACAGTTGCTCTTCCATGGTTGACCTGCAGTTTGATTGGATGGATGCTGTCGCTTCAAAACCACATGGATCTAATTTGATTGGATGTTGTGCAGACAGCACGTACACACACACACACAGATGCACACATACACAATGAAAGATACAGAGCGTTCCTTAATAACACACTTTTAAATATTTGGGTTTTGGGGAAAGGAGCAAGTCTTATCAAGTCAAAAGGCTCAAGTCCAAGTGAAATCACGAGTCATTGATGTTTAAGTCCAAGTCGAGTTGCAAGTCTCTTTACATTTTGTCAAGTCGAGTCTAAAGTCATCAAATTCATGACTCGAGTCTGACTCGAGTCCAAGTCATGTGACTCGAGTCCACACCTCTGGTAGAAAGTGAACAGGGAGAGGGAGGCTGGGGAACAGCCATGTCTGTGATAAGGAAGAGACGAAGAGAATGCACCAGTGAAAAGTAAGAGGGTTTTGGGGCAGGTTCTCACAGGCATCTCAATCTTTCATTAGAGCAGCAGCATGACCATAGCCTCTCTGGTGTGAGCTTTGCTAACTTTCACAATAAAAAACTGAACATAACACAAAGTCTAGCCTACAGTTTCCAACCACTCTAACATAGACACCTGCAAAACCAACACTGTACTGACTCACACCTAATTACTCACAAGGGGAGTGACTAAGATTATATTTCCCTACAAAACTCCTTGTAGAGAGTATGGTATCTTTGCTATCTTTACTGCCACAGGGCTGGTGTAATCAGGCTTTCATCAACTCCTGGGAAGAGAACATGTTAGTTCATGCACAGTATTGTAGAAGATGCCTTGATCAAAGACGTATGTCCTTGCACAAACAAAAACATACCGTCCACCCCTATTTTACAGTATGAACGGTATAGAAAAATATTGGTATGAATTTGGCTTATGATATGGATTTTGACTACACCGTGCTAACTGCGGTAGAGCCTTCCAGAAATAAGATATGTCACAGCCCCATTCACATCAGGCATGGCTTACAATTACCGTACAGAACATTAAAGCAAATATTCCAATCGATCTATGCAAACATCGCAAGCATTCTTCCAAATCTCTTATTGCACAGATGGAGTAGAGCATTGTTTTTGGGCTTTATTGTTTGGTTTTATATGACACAACTTCGTTGACGTTTACAGAGACTTAAACGTCAAAATGCAGCATGGAAGAGTATAGCCATGCAAGCAAAGATACCAGGGGTGCGTTTTCCGAAAGCATCGTAAGCCGAAGTTGATCGTAGAATCCATCGTACAATGAATCTTAGTTTTACGGGCCGTTCCCAAAGACATCGTAGCTAAAGTGTCTTTTGAAAATGTGTAGCTCTTGAAAGCGCATAGATTAGCATACTCCTTACGAGCATGTTTGGGAAACGCACAAAAGAAATAATGATGGTTTTATTTTTGCTCGATCGTTGCTACGATCCATCGTTATCGGGAAACGCAGTTAGAATTGTGAAATGTTTATTATACCATGGTCTGGGTGAATACTCAACTCTGATAATGGACACATGATTGGTGGCTATAACAACACGGAAGTACAATTACAGTTATTTTAATTCCCAAAGTAGTCTCTAGCATAGCCGTGGGAACATATTTTATCAAGGGGGTGCTGGGGGGGGGGGGGCTTAATGTTGCTGGGCGGCAGGGACGCACTGGGAGTAAAAATAGGCCCTGGACTTTGATCCAGACCGACCCACCAGAACTGGCCCCCATATACGCCACCACAGCTGCCCTGCTAATGCAAGCATATTCAGTGTTCGATGTAATTCAGTGTCCGATGTGATGCAAGTTTGGGAGTTCTATCCTTGATGCGAGTGCGCATAGCCAAATTCTTTTGCCTTTATTTGAGCACAAAATAGTTGAGCTTTATGTAAAATAAACATAACCGTTTTTCAATTGGTAAAACCTTGTGAAGGTGATTTCATTGTGTTTTAATTTTTCAGCCCCACCCTACGTTTCTTTGCCTGGTTTTCCATCATTATTCTTCTCCCGGTGCTCCCGATGGCCAGTCTGCTACTGCGGAGCTGTGCCACGGTGGTGGATTTTTTAAGTCATATCAATTTAAATGCTCGATGTTGTCAGGGGCTGCAGCAGCCTAGTTCCCGCGGCCATGGTCTCTAGATACAAATACTTTTGTCCCTAGGGAAGGTGAAAAGTTACTAAATGTAGCGACATTGTTGCTAAATTGGCAACACTGTTTAACTGATGGTATTAACCTGTAAAAATTTGTATTGTTGGTGAACGGTTACACGGTTAATCATGAACATTCCTAATTTAGACCATTCCATTTGTAAAATAAATACCACAGAGCACAATCAGTTTAGCCCAGTCTAATAGCCCACACTCGGTTTTGAGATCTTGTTTTGAGAAAACAAACACACAATCTAAATACACAATCATTCCCATTTCCCTCTATCTGGTCAAGAGGGAAGGACAATGTTTGTTCCATAGAGGGATGCAGCTTTCTCAATCTAGAAGTGGCATCCATTTCTTAGTAGTGCATGCTCCTAGAATTCATAGGCCTGATCCACTCTGAATCAATCAAGGATAAAGGTTAGGAGTGACTGTGTGTGTGTCTGTGGCAGCCTGGTCTCTGACTAGTCAAGTCCTGTTTATCGTTCACTCCTGAATGAGGGACATTTGAATTAACTTTCAGCATAAATAAGGCATCTGGAGGGATAGCGATAGAGTAGGTATATTTAAAGGTTAGAGTTTGAAAGAGAGAGATAGGGGAAGACACGTTATTAGGTGAGATGGGGGTGTCATTTTGCCTTGCATATTGTTTTACCATAGCCGTCTGATGTTGAACTCTTGTACCTAGTGATAAACAGTGATAAATAATTATTACAATAAAGAAACACCATTATGTGGCTCAAGTAGCTTGAGATGTTTTTTTATCTGTCAACTTTATACACAAGGGAAGCCTTTTCAGAAAACAACTCCCATTCACAGGCAGCCCAGACACAGTTAACCATAGACCTTAACCAGACATTATAATCACACTATTGATTTTCCTACACTCTTTCCCAAGATGACTTCTGTAGTACTTTGCCTTGATAAATTGTATTTCAATAAAACTGTTCAAAACGATTACAATGAGTTTAGAAGAACAAAAACACTTCAGTAGTTTGTCAAATGGATTTCTCGACACACCTTTCTCCTTGAACCTCCCTTACCTTTAGCCATTCTCATCCCTCTCTTTCAATCACAGGCTACTACTTAGAGTTTCAGGAACCAGTCAACAACATCACCATTGTCCAGGGTCAGACAGCCACTCTGCACTGCAAGGTGATGGGGAACCCACGGCCCACTATCCGCTGGCTAAAGAATGATGCTCCAGTGGTTCAGGAGCAGGGCAGGATCTCCATCAGAAAGACTGAGGCGGGCTCCAAGCTCCGGATTCAGGACCTGGACACCACTGACACAGGGTACTACCAGTGCGTGGCATCCAACACTGTCAAGGTGATATCTGCTACAGGGCTGCTCTACGTCAAGCTGGGTAAGGCTTCTGGTGATCTTTTCATGTCTGTTGTATTTCCTGGAGGTCACTATTGTTTATACACCAGCTCAACATGGCACCAGTTCACGATCAGAACACAACTCTGTGTAGGCACTTAATTATTAATTGGCCTTTCATCTACTAGGACATCCATCCATCTTTCTTTTTCTGTCTCTCTCACTTCCATTAAACACTTCTGTACCCCTCCTTTTTCAGCAATGGGGTGAAGACAGAACCAGTTGTTTGACCTGCATTGGTCTGAATGATTACATAACTGTTCATTGTTACATAACCGCCCTCCTGACCATGCCCAACCAATGAAATAAAAAACACAGCTGTAAATAAAAAACATACATTTGAATTTCCTTGTAGAGGATGTAACTTCTGTGTCAAGTACGCACGTTTAGCGCAGTCCAATTATTTTAGACTTATTATGTGTGCTAGCACATTTATCTGTTAAAACTGTTTCAGGGCCATCTGCTTTATGTCTTAGCACTGAAATTAGATTCATCAATGGGCCTTCCCGAGTATAAATCTTTCACTCCTCAGCATTAGAATCAGAATTCCCTTCACCCACTGGGCTTGGGCGTTGGACAACCTCCTCTGTGTTATTTTTCCAAGTTAGTTAAATTAGTCAGATGAAAAAAAGCTTGACAACACTTACATTAATGTTACATTGATTACCTTAATACCTATACCTATAATACGTATAGCTATACCTGTAGTAACAATATCATAGTTGTTGCCTGGGAACTGCAAAATAGTTTCTCTGCATTACGGTTTACCGACACAAGTGGTTACACAAGTGAAACAGTATGGGGGAGGCTGGGCATTCATGGGGTAAGTGTATGTTAACATTAATCTTGTTTTGGGAACACAACCTTAAACTGCCCCTTTATAGCATTACCACTTACCCCTACAACTCCCCCCCCCCCCCCCCCCCCCCCCCCCCCCCCCCCCCCCCACTGTACCTTCTTATACTTTTTTAAATAACCTATACCTTTAACACTTTATACCATTTAATTGCATACCAATTCCTATGCACCTACAATGTTTTACAAAATATATTTATATGTAGATGTTAATGTACACTCAATGTTAAGTGTTGCCTCTTCTTTTTTCTGACAGTTTTAAGGCCTCTGTCAATACAAAAGGTATAAGAGTATAAAGAGTAAGAGTATGATACCTAGTGACAAACTTATCACTCCACCTCTTTTTTAATCCACAGGGCAGTCACCTACACATGGCCCCGATGATGGGTAAGTATTATTACTTTGCGTGTTGGTCAGTGTCCTTCATATGGTAATTCCTTGTGTTTATGTAGTTTTCCAGGAGCAAAACACACCCATGCATACACATGCTCACGTTGTAATTACAATTATCAGTGCATTTGGACACACTACACAATAGGAAACATAAACGTATTAAGACCATGAATACTTATAGCCTTAACACTCTCCTTTTTTATCCTTAACCCCAAGTTACATAAATAACCAGGAATAGATACCTTTTTTGATGTCAGACTCCAGTGGTTAGGTTGATTAGGTTGGTCTTAAGTGAAAAGAACACTTGAGACATTGGCTGTTGTGACAAATAGGTCACATTCTCACTCAGCTTGTTCATCAGTGTGCTAACAATGAGGTGAACCATTCGAAAGAGCCTTTGTTAAAGACAGGATGCATGCCAGACAGGCTAGAATTAGGTTTGCTTAAGAGTGCAAGCCCTTTCATCAGCTTGCGTTTTTTCTGTTAGTGTTTTGCTAAGCCTGTGGGGTCAGATATTACTACCCACATCCACCCTACTACTTGCACACACAGAATTTTATTATGTTAGAAACACACTTGCACACTCTTCACAGACTGTTTTCTAATACAACGGACAGTTTGGCCGGTAAAAAAATCTAACAGCGCCTCACTCTGTTTCCTTAAGACAAGAAAAGCTAAATAGGCCTTTAGTTTCAGCCGGCCTTGGCCCCCAACATCTAACTTGTGACTATGTATGCAGCTCCTGATGACTGTGTGTGTGTTCCTCAATCACACTCACCCTGTAAACCCCCCACACACATGTAGACACTCTCTCAGACTTCCAACCCACCCAGTTACCAGAACCCTAGTTGTTGCTCTTGGCTGATGCAGCGTCCTAACAAAGCTGGTGCAATAATTGGAGGTGAGGGGTTAAACTGTGAGGTAGAAGGGCTGACAAACAGAAGTTGCTGCCCTCAATAGGTGCAGCCAACTCCACCCGGGACACCTTTTATGAAGGAAAAACTAAAGTTATATTTTGGTGTGGGCCTGACCTTGTTTAATGTCCCGGAGAAACTGGAGAATAACTGGCAGTCATACTCAGTTTAGTGTCCTAGTTGTTCCTACCCATGGTAAAATAAATATGGGCATGTCAGAGGGGACATTCTTGAAACAGCATGCAAACAGTGAAGCTGAATGGAGCATGTGAATGAGGCTGTGTGCAACAGAAAAGTTCTAGAGGATGGTTTTGACGGGAAGCCTTTCAAGCGCACACAATGGCACATGTAAAAATGTGTTTGGGTATTTTTGACTTGGTGGATTACAATGTCTGTAGTTTACACACACACACACACATGTTGGAAAATAATCTTTGATTGTGCCTCACCGCCACCATTCCAGTGACCAATGTAGTTAATTTGATCGCACGCCAATCCTCTTCACCTCTCTTCCAATGTCTGACTCAACTGGATCTTCTAACAACCCCTTTAATTAAGCAAATGTGCATGAGCTGTTGCTTTTTGAAGTAAAACATGGTAGGCAGTGTTAAATAAGCTAAAACATAAATAAAGCAGGAGCAACTTAGTTTGGGAGATGGTGAAAACTATGATTTTGTGGGACACTTTAAGCTGAACTTCTAGACGGTCATTATCAGAGAGACTTGCAATAAAATGTTGGACCTGTAAGATTGCCCTGAAGGCTATGAAGGCAACATTTCTGATGAGGGGGGAGGTGTCCATGACTGTTGTTCCCTAGGCTACTAAAATGCAGGACACAGAATAGATTAGGGCATGGTCATAAATACCAGACTGGTAGAAGGCCTTTGTTTCTCCCAAGAGCTCCATTATCTTTCAGCATCCCCCTTTATTTATTTTTGTTGAGTCTTATTTGAGTTACGACAGACTGGCAGATGGTAACAATACACATCAATATCACAAACACACAAGCATAAACTTTATCTGGAGTTTTCTTCTTCCTCGTGTGTTAAGAATACTTTGCAAACACCCATGAAAGGAGAAGGAAGAGCAGCATTGTTAAGGCTTGGTTAAGTAAACTTTGGCAGAGCAAGGCAGGGTGTCACTGTTCTTTCCACTCTTCAAATAACCCTTGGTTTTATATGGATTTTTTCTGGGTCATACTCAGGGTCACAGTAGACTGTCCTATTGAATACTTTACTCATAAATGGCAAATTGCAGAGGACAATTTGACAATTTGTCAAAAGTGTTAGCTCTAGCCTGGCTGCCAGCCCAACTTAGCCCCGCCCACAAAAAAAAATTGGTCGATAAGTTGGGTCTGGGGAACCTCGGTTCGGGAAAAACTATGTCCCAACAGGAGCTGTTCGGACCAATCAAATTGTCAGGGCGGGCTTTATACGATGATGGACAGATGATCAACAATAACGTAATCAACCATGGCACCAAAGAGCGCTTGGGTTGAATTTGTTTTCAACAAACAACATATTACGTTGCTCTGATTGGTTGTAGGTCTATCCAATTGAGAGAAGAGGCATTTGTTTTAAGAGTTCGGTTGAAACACGCCCCATACTCACAGCCCAACAGAGAGTTCTCAGACTCATATTCTGACTAGAATTATGAGTATGACAATGTCAGGCTAAATCAGCTCATCCCTGGTATTTAAATTCACTGTTGCCACCATGGGGTGATGGGCTGCACCCCAAGCACTGTTTATCTCTGCCACCAAGTCCTTGCATTTGCCTTTTTAATCCAGAGGCCAACAACAAACCTACATGCCCATGGGTAAATATAAACTCTTATGTGCCCCTGGCAGTACTATTAAACAAAAATTGATCTCTGGAGAAGCCTAATTATAAGACTCATTTACATGGTTTGATGACTTTAGCCAAAGTAAATTAAATGTTGCTGAGGGAAACATGACCATAGTCTGAAACCATGGTTAACAACACCTCACATAGTTTACCATTACAGGGAAGTATAACTTGCTCAGATTTGGTTTGCTAACAAATAATGTTAGTTTGAATTTGCCTTGTGATTTTTATAGAGCTTCCAGAGCAATTGGCCCTCTTGTTAGTGGAGAGTTTTAATAGCTTTTCCTCTACATAGTCTTTACCAATTAACACTGAAAACTCTGGGAGTCCTAGGCCTCCTTCAGGGAAGCTAATTTGTGTGCGGCTTGTCTCCTTGTTAGTTTGGCATGGAAGTATGTTGTATTATGTGTCCCCATCCTGCAGGTTGACAGCTTGTCTAATCACTCCTTGGAGAGTTAAGTATATATCCTTGTCTTTGTAACAAAGTAAACCATATACATATAACAACATCTACTTTATATCTCGATAGGCCAAAGCAGAAGTTGTTTCAGAGAATCATACAGAGAATCACACAATTTCCAGTGTATGGATAGCTTGCATCCCTTATATAGAGTGCTCAAAACAAACCCCATTGTTGTTGAGCCATCTGTAGGCAGTCAATGTATAATTGTCTGCAGATCCAGACGCTGGATGTCCTTGGCCTATGGCAGCACACTTATCATCTGGCCAATGGCAGCTTTCTCTGATTGAATATACAGATAACTATTACAACTAATGTTCCTGAAGTATTTATCTGCCAACATATTTTCCTCAAGCAATGTCCTTGTTACTCCTTTATTTATCCTTTGAAATTCTACATAGTTATATTGATTGAATGCACATCATACATCTTAGTTTTTAATGAAATCGACTACTGGACAACTGCCCAAAAATCAACATAAGCCTTAAAATGATCTGACATTTTCACAAATCAAGAATTTGTTTATTTCTTCAAACATTTTGGTGTGCGTATGTTCATGCTTGCACATGTGCAGTGCTTGCAGGGCAGGTAGGATGTTTCCCTATACAGTCTTCCTGTGTTTTCTCCACTCGAGACGTGACCTGGTTCTGCTACCCCTCTTCCCAGCTCACACAAACACTCCTCTGTCTCAGCCTCCCCCTGAACACACACCTCAAGTTTGGATCCCGTCTGTGAAATGTCCTAACGACATTTTTGAGCATTAGGTTTCAAAACACGGAATTTAATATTTGAAACTTGCAAGTTTTGTTACTTTTTCATCCTGTATTTAGCCTCTTCCACTTTTTCAAAAGGGTAGTATGAAATAAAATACAGAATAAATGATGCAGGCTTTTATGCACTAAAGTATGAGGTGCTACAGGGTTGTGTACTTGTAACGATGTCTTTGCAGATAATCTAAAACCCTTTAAATGGTATGAAAAAATGTGCTGTCAGATAAATCCAGGAACATGTATTGTGCCAAAGAAATTCAGTTTTTTTCTCTTTTGTGCAACCACGTTGAGCTTTTTTTTATTGTCCAAGACCTTCTACATAAATATAGGTTCCAGACTCTTTATATTTTGTGCAGTGAAAGGGAAAATCTGTGGTGTAGGCATAGAAAAAATGGATTAGAGTTTGTATAAGTAGATGCTCTCTTAGATCAAAAGCTGTTTGAAATGAGTATGCCACATGAAAGTGAGGGAGAAAAAATAATTCCTGTGATTTTCAGTCCAGCTGATGTAAATAAAGGATAAGTTTTAAAAGTCTCTTGCGTAGTTACAAACATTCTGTGCCTGTCTGTTGGTGCAAAATGAAGGGCAGAACCTTCATTACCTCTATTTCGATGCTGTGGCACAATAGTGTTTTCTGTCAGAATTGACACATGTCCATGACCCTTCACTCCTCCACAACATCAGAAAGTCTTGCTCATTCTGAAACTCATCTGCACCACAAATCCCAAGGACCGTTATAACACAGTCCAGCTCCTGTGGCAACTTTTCAGTCTCTTCCATTTGGCAATGTTTTCCGTTCCACATATTTTTACGTGGGTATTTATCTTTTGCTCCATTGCCAATCTTTTGCCAAAAGGAAGTCAAATTTAAAAAGCTACAGTAATTCTTGTTAAACTTCAGTCTTCAAATGTAGGTTTTTGGGCAAAATGTCCCCTGCATTCAGTCCAAGCTGAAGTGAAATTGTAACCATATGTGATATTGACGCAGGAAGGACTGTGGGGCTTAAGCATTGACAGCTCTCCTTGGCAACATGACTCTCTGGGGTTTGAGCTAAATGAGAATGAACTGTGTAGAAATTTCTTTTGAGAGGTGCTATTGTACAATCCTACCGTACACACCATATCCATTCACAGGTCCCGCTGTATTATAGAGAGCGAGTATAAATCACACATATGGCCTGAAATGGAACCATGTGTAAGAGCTGTTGTTAAACATTACCCTTTTATTTTACATTTTTATAACTTATTGTCACGTGACCCCTGAAGTCTCATGATAGCATTTGGTCTTTAGAAGTCTTGGTTTCAGACTGTCTGTTTCCAATAAAGGCACTTTATTGTTTACAATGTGGCTGGACAAACTCCCCGGGGCAGTGCAAGGTTTTCTGTTCTAAAGGCCTTTGTTGCCCGCACACATGTAATGATGTCTTTAGCTTATCTCTGTCATATCCTCCTGCATTTTTTCTTCTGTGTTGAGGTTCTAACTGCTTTTCATAAATCAGCTGAGTTACTTCTCACCGGTGTAACACTGTTAACAAGTGGCTGCCTCGTTTTTGTCTGGTTCAAGAGCTGCCACAAAATGTATTACCTCTTCGATTCATTTCTTCAATCAAATATTCAGCTCTTTACCTATGAACGCTAAGGCTGGAGGAAGTCACAAGAAGTGTAGGTGTTTATTGAGGATTGTGGATAATAGGATTTAAAGACCAAAAGATCTCCTAATTGCATGTTAGAGAACATTTTTATGTTGACATGAGTCAGAGTTTCTAAAAAGCATGTTTGCAACTTGAAAACCCTCCAGCACCACAGACCCTTATCGCATCAGTCTCCTATATATTTACTGTGTCTGTGGTCAGAAACCAAGCATGGTTCTTTAACCCACAACCGATTGCTCCATGACACTGATGTGACGTTTTCCTGTGTTTAAGGCTTGGCTTCAGAGAGGATAGTCAGATCTTTCATATGTGTCATCATTTCTAACCAAGACATTAGAACTCAGAATAAAACTTGTATGTCCTCACTCACTATTGGACTTTAGCAAGTTCACACATGCTGTACTGTACACACACACAAACAATTCATAGGCAGAACATTTAAAATTACAGCAACCTCTATTTTCCAGGGAAATTGGATTCTGAACCTATGTACTTTTGTTGAAGTTAGTACCTTAACTGCTTCAGTCATTCACTCGATCCAGCTTTTCCTCTGGGGAAAACAGAGTTCTCGCAACGCTCTACAATGGTGAACTCTGCTGGCATACGTCATTGTGGCTGTACTTGCCAGAGCTGGTGGTTTCCTTGATTCTTTTACCCATAGTCTGTCTTGAATGTAAGATCACAAAGCTGAAGTATACTGAAACTGTGTTTCACAAGCTTCCTTGTTGTCCTAGCCTGTGATATTGGCTCGTAATTATGGTCATGGAGTGAATGTTCCTGTGGCATTAGGAACCCTCCCTGGAATACACATAACTACTAATGTTATTTAGGCAATGCAAGAGGATGTCATAGGCTATTGGCCTACTATCTCTGTTTAAATGGTGTTTCAGATCTTGTGTCTGAGATAATCTGATACACAAAGATAATGAACAAGGTTGACTTGAAGTCAAAAAAGTGCAAATTTCCAGCAAGGCTTTATGAAAAACTGTTTATAAGTTATGAAAGTGTATGTGACAAATTACAAATACTAGTGTCACAAGTGTGGTGTCCATCATACATTAGTATGATACACACTTTATATATACTGTATGCAGAAAGTTGGATCAATTATGTTATTATTTTGGTGTAGCAACAAGTTGTTTTCAAAGCTAGCGACAAGGTATTTCATATTAGCTGGTGTGTGTGTGCGCGCAAGTATATCAATTAATGATTTAAGTAAATTAGATTACGCTTGGACTGTTGAATGTGCACACACACAAGAACAGAAAGGATCACAATTCTTCAAGATACACAACGTGGTCTAACACCCCAGGAATATTGAGTTGACTACTCTATGGTAACTTTCAATAAGAACCCCTACTTCAGTCTTAGCCTGTTTGTTTTGGGATTAGACAGTAGTTGGGGCTGACAGCTCCATGACGGATCGGGAATTAGCCTAAACCCAGCGCAAACACAAAATGCGAATGTTCTGAGCGTGAAGGTAAAGTTTGGAAACAAGTAGAGATTAGATTAGAAATATCCTCAATTAAACTGATGCAGACAGGCCACCTATGTTACCATGAACAGCTTGTAGTTTAGTTGCCTATTTTAGCCTTCTACAGCAAATGATCTTGTGCTGTGCAAACTCCTTTTGACTGCATAATACAAAATCAAAATTTGTGTGAAGACATGGGTGAAAGAAACCAGTGTCTTCACCCTACTGGTATTGTAATTCCTATCTACCTACAATGTTGTTACTATACGTATTGCTATGTAGTTACATGGTATTAATGTAACCTTAATGTGAAGTGTTACTTTGTTGAAGTTTGATGTTATAAATTAATCTCTCTAAGGTAGCTTTATAAAGTAAACAGTGGGTGTAGCAATCATTGTGATTCATAGACTTACCGCATGTCTCCTAATGTTGGTGTTTCAACAGAACATACGAGAAGGGCTTTTGCCAGCCGTACCGGGGTATTGCCTGTGCCCGCTTCATTGGCAACCGCAGTATCTACGTTGAGTCTCTGCAGATGCAAGGGGAAAGCGAGAACCGAATCACAGGTGAGAGGGATAGAGCAATCATTACTTTGTTGCAAGGGCGTAATTACCCCAATATTTAAAGAAGAACAATTTGTCCCCCTCAATTTGTTCATACTGTATGATTATGCGGGCAATATTGATGGTTGCTAGCCTACGTCTCTCTGTCCAGCTCCGAAAATATCAAATCCCGGCCAGTCCATTTCCCAAATCCATTTGACTTTTCTACATATTAACGACATTTCTCCATGTCATGTTTTCCCTATATCTTATACGTCAATGAGTGAGTTAGCAATGCGACATCAGACAGACGTTTAGCACATATTTATGGATGGTAAATATCCAGTATTTGGCTAACATAATCCCTGAGATAACGACTATGTGAATTACACTAGAATTTTGAATTGTAGAATTAATGCAAATTTAGATTGCAATACCTATACAGGATGTTGCTTTACAGCAAACTGCGATAGAAGTCAGTGACAGGCTAGTCAAACTACCAAGCTTTGACTGCATTTTGGGCTACGTTCCTGTTCTCTGTATTGCGCTATCTGGGTCAATCCTGTTAACCGGTGCCTTTTAATGTCCCCAGGAAATCCTACTTCATAATTGCTGTAAAATGTTACAAATGTTTATTCTAAAAGGCTTTAATTATAGGTGTAGGTCTTCCTTATCATATAAATAACCAAAAAGTGTCTTTAAGACAATTAGTTTGTATTTTAACCACTTTTGTATTTTGTACACATGTTAATTTTGCCATGTTTTGCCATGTCCCCATCACAAATGATCAACTCTTACAATAAATATCAGTCATTAAATAATAAAATATTCAAATTATTTGCTCATTATGTTGTAGACCAAGTTAAAATCTTTCTACTTAGACATATTTTTTATTAAAAAAAAAAAATTAAACCCTATTTGGGGGGATTTACTTTGTGTCCCCCCAAAAAAGTTCCACCCTGTTAGGTTGTAGTTTTTCCCTCTTAAGAAAATAGCCTACACTTCCCATGACACAAAGTTCATGAAATTATATCATTTCCTGTGTCAGGAATTCAACTTGGCCAACTGAAGTTAGTATGAACTTTCAGATTCATCTTTTTTCCAAGTTTCATAATGTCAACCTGTTCGTCACAACCTTATATTTCCACCCTGTTAGGCTACTTTGTTAAGAAAACAAGTAACATTTTACAATTTCAAATATGGTTTTATATAAGAATTAAAAGGCTGTATACATGTAGGGTCTCATGTTAGCTAGATCATGATCACTCACAGAGCTAGGGCTAACATAGTTAACAAAATTCCCCCCTGTTAGGTTCCACCCTGTTAGGTGTGTACAGCTAACAGGGTGGAAATATTGTTAGAAAATGTAGTAACATAAAAAGTTGCATACAATATTTGTCATGTATTTGCAACAAGGGACATATAATGGACAAGAAAAGGTAAATATTGTTATGCCTTTACATTTTTTTAAACTTTGTGATTGTTATTCATATGTCTTAACAGGGTGGAATAATGTAATGGTCCATGTCTGAACGAAATGCCCATTATTATAGGATTTAAGTGCATGAGCTTGGCCAATATGTTTTCCAAACAGTTAAACATATCTCTTTCCTGATTAAATGTTAAAAACATGAAAAATAAATAATTTTGTTTTCAGAAGTTACCAGGTCCAAAAGGCACCGGTTAACAGGATTGACCCATCTAGCAAGTTATTTTAGAGTCCTGCCATTTGTTCTTTCTTCCTTAAGCATTTTCATACCTATGGAATTGCATTGCTGTTGTATTTCGCAGTATAGTCCCCAAAAAGGAACGAGACTTCAACCGCGTTTCTGGAGATGTTAGACATTATTAACAGAGTAGTAGTTAATTTAACATGTTTTAAGGTACAGGACAGACTGACATAAATAGCTCTTAACTGACATTGTGAGTGAATGAATATTGGTGGGTTAAGCCCAACACAGAAAGTCCCACAGCTGTTCCCCCCCAATGTTTGATTGACTATTTCGCCCTTGCTTTGTTGAAATGTTTTGTAACTGAAACCTAAAACAATACATAGGACCACATTTACTCTGGGATTTTATGAATGATATCCAAATACTTGTTTGTTCATCTTTCATGTGATTTAAGTCTGAAGCTGGACATGCTGCCACACATGAAATATCAGTGGTTTTAACCCTCTCTTATAAAACAGTTGGAGCTTTATACACTAAGTGAATTACCGTATGTGTCTGGGGTGGGGAGCCAAAAAAGTCACAAGGTTGGTTAAAATGAAGTACTGTCTTTCTCTTTCACTTTCCAAGTGCCATATGCCAAGAACAAAACAGTAGGAAATCAACCACTTTGTCTTGCGTCAGCTTTACTTGGGATAATAATGTGGGATGTGAACGGTACTTATTTCTTTTATGTAATGCAACCACAAGGTGAAAATTGTCTAGCCAGATATGCTTTCTTTTTTTACTTTACAGATTTGCGTGCTAAATGTTATGTATATACCTAAATGTAAGGTAATAGGTAAATGTAATGTTATGTTTGTGCCATGTACAGTTAGAATTGTTTAAGTATGAAAAATATAAGGAGAAGAAGTAACATTCCAAACAATAAAAGTCAGGTAAAATAATGCATCACCATTCTTCATTCCAAGTCCTCAATATTTTGCTTCAGTTCAACCAGGAGTCCCAAGGGGTTTCTATTTGATGGTTTGTCCTTGGTAAATCCTTGCCTCACCTGTGACAGTTTATTTTCAGTGTCAGTTTTTCAAGCGTTCAGTTTTCCTGCTCCGTATAACTCTAGTTATTGTGAGCATTGCTTCCTTTCTGTGTGTTTTTCTCCACATTTTATTTAGTTTACAATGAAGCTGTCATATTGTATTCATCAGCAGCTATATTGTCCAGTTCTAATTGGGATGTGAGCAACCTGGAGGCAGAAAGATCATATTTAAGACCAGTCCACTGAAACTTTTTTTTATATTATCAGTGGAGGAGCTGCACAGCATTATAAGAAAACTAAATGTACCTGTCTGCTTACCAACAGCTGCCTTCACCATGATTGGCACCTCCACTCAGCTCTCAGACCAGTGCTCCAAGTTTGCCATACCCTCCTTTTGCCACTTTGTGTTCCCACTGTGCGATGATGGGGCACGGGTCCCACGGCGGCGTCAGTTGTGTCGGGATGAGTGCGAGGCTCTGGAGAGCGACCTCTGCCTGGCCGAGTACACCATCGCCCGTTCTAACCCCCTCATCCTCATGCAGCTGGAGCTCCCCAGCTGCCACCTACTACCACACCCGGGCTCACCTGATGCCGCCTCATGCATGAGGATTGGAGTGCCTCTAGACAAGTTGAGCACATGTAGGTTTATTCATGGACACAATGTGGATCTTTAGCTTAATGAGAGTGTGCTTAGAGTGCCCTCTTGTGGCATTTGTAAAAAAATAATTAAACAAAATACATTATATGGGGCAACAGTACAAATCAGTTTATTCATTTATTGTTTAAACTAAGTTTGTGTCAAACAACATGCCCAGTGCAGCCACATTAACTATCAATCTTCGTGAAAGATTCTCCCTCAGATCACAGCTGTTACAATGGGAGCGGTGCTGATTACAAGGGCACGGTTAGCGTCACCAAGTCAGGCTACCCGTGCCAGCCCTGGAGTGTCCAGTACCCCCACAGCCACCACTTGTCTCCCATAGAATACCCTGAGCTGCGTGGTGGACACAACTTTTGCCGTAACCCAGGGGGTCAGATGGAGGGCCCCTGGTGCTTCACATTGGACTCAGATGTCAGGGTTGACATGTGTGACATCCAGCCCTGCAGTAAGTAACTAGCCCTGTATTTAAGCTTTCAAAGTTATCTGAAATGTCATATTTTCTGTGAATAAACAAGCACAGTTGTTAAATGTGACTGTAAGAAATGTATGTATTCACCAATTAATCTTTTGTTAATTGTACATTTCTAAAACCTTTCGATTAAATAAGTTATTGTTGGCAGAGTACAATGGAAAATTTGGCAAAATCAAAAAATACTTCAAAAAATGATACCTTCTTCTGCGTTCTACCATTTTTTTTTACATCCACAGGGCCACCAGAGAACCTCAAAAAGGAGATTCTTTACATCCTGATCCCCAGCATTGCCATCCCATTTGTCATTGCCTGCCTCTTCTTTCTGGTCTGCATGTGTCGCAACAAGCAGAAGGACTCCACAGACACACCCCCTCGCCGCCAACTTACAGCCTCCCCCAGTCAGGAAATGGAGCTGCCACTGCTCAACCAGCACAAACACCAGGTGGGGATTGACTATTTTATGAATATTCTGCATTCAATGGGATGCTATTCCCAAAATGAAGAAGAAATTTCACAAATTGGTTACCTCACTGTATGCATTTTCGTATCATTGGGCATCTGCAGGCCAAGCTGAGAGAGATCAACCTGTCGGCAGTGCGTTTTATGGAGGAACTGGGTGAGGACCGTTTTGGAAAGGTCTACAAGGGCCATCTGTATGGCACAGCGCCTGGTGAACAGACCCAGGTAGTAGCAATCAAGACTGTGAAGGACAAGGACGACGGCACGCTCCGTGAGGAGTTTCGCCATGAGGCCATGCTCCGTTCCCGCCTCCAGCATCCCAACATTGTCTGCCTGCTGGGCGTGGTCACCAAGGAGCAGCCAATCAGTATGATCTTCAGCTACTCTGGCCTTGGTGACCTTCACGAGTTCCTGGTCATGCGTTCACCGCACTCAGACGTCGGGAGCTCAGATGACGACAAGACGGTGAAATCCACCTTGGAGCAGGCTGATTTCCTACATGTTGTCACACAGGTGGCCGCTGGTATGGAGTACCTGTCTAGTCACCACGTGGTCCACAAAGATCTTGCCATAAGAAACATATTGGTCTGCGACAAGCTCAACATCAAAATCCTGGACCTGGGTCTGTTCAGGGATGTCTACTCTGCCGACTACTATAAGCTCATGGGTGCCAGTCCCTTTCCCATTCGTTGGATGTCTCCAGAAGCCATTATGTATGGCAAATTCTCCACCGACTCAGACATCTGGTCATATGGGGTGGTTCTGTGGGAGATTTTCAGTTATGGCCTACAGCCTTACTGTGGCTACTCCAACCAGGACGTTATTGAGATGGTGCGCAGCCGGCAAGTGCTGGCCTGCCCAGACGACTGTCCAGCTTGGATCTACACGGTCATGCTGGAGTGCTGGAGCGAGTTTCCAGCTAGACGGCCTCGCTTCAAGGACATCCACAACCGCCTGCGAACCTGGGAGAGCCTTTCCAACTATAACAGTACGGCACAGACCTCCGGGACCAGCAACACTACTCAGACCAGTTCCCTGAGCACTAGCCCCGTCAGCAACATCAGCATAAGTGCCGCCAACGCTGCACGCTACTCCAGCCCAAAGAAAAGCTCACCTTTCCCCCAGCCCCAATTTATGCCCATAAAGGGACAGATGCACCGACCCATGGTACCCCAGCAGCTGTACATCCCAGTCAATGGGTACCAGCCTATGCCTGCATATCCCTACCTACAGAACTTCTACCCCATGCAGATCCCCATTCAAATGGCTCACCAGCAAATGCACCACCCACTCCAGATGGTGCCCAAACCTGGGTCGCACCATAGTGGCAGTGGCTCCACCTCCACGGGCTACGTTACAACTGCACCGTCCAACGGATCGGGTACGGAAAGAGCTGCCCTGCTCAATGAGGACCCCAAGGTTAATGAGGAGGACATGGCTGACGGGGCATCTCAGAAAGGTCTGGGACAAAATGAAGACTTGTCAATCCCTGAAACAGATTTGTTGAGCAACAATGATGCTTCTCGTACTGATGATATGGACATGCACTCAGAGACATAGATCTGGAGGACTGGAACAAAATACAACTGAAATGCTTACTTTGAGTTGAGACCTTTAGTTGGAGGGCCATCAATTAACAAGTGAAGGGAAAGCATTGTGAAAGCAGTGACTGAATGTAATTTATGTACTTTGATGGCGATTGTTGCATCAGAATGCAAGCAGCAGAATATCCTGTTTCTCTCCTAGAGCTATGTGTCTCAACCTTAAAAGTTGCTCATCCATAAAGGGGCATTTTTATTGATATACGATTGTGCATTACCGAAACGGACAGTGTTTTCAATTAATTTAGTTGCAAAGCCCTTCAGAAGAATTTATGTTCTTACTGTTGCTGTGCAACATAAAGCATCTTCCAACAGACAAGGCTCCCTGAAAAAGCCTTTTTTGATACCATCTTTGACATTTTCTAAAATTACAGAGACTAAATCTGGTTTTATGCAACTTTACTGCGTGTTGTCTGTTTGGTCACAAACAGAAGGCGTTTGAGACAAGACATGGCAGAATTTATGATGATTGGATAGAAAAAACTCGTATAAGACGTGATTTACGTTTTTTTTTTTATTTCTTTAATTATTTTTTTACTTAAGGGTTAAATATTGCTTACTGAACATGGATGTGTTACTTCACAACATATGCCTGCTTGTGAAACAGAAATAAAATGTAATAGTCTTATGTTTAAATTTCCCTTTACTGCTCATCTTCAACTTTGATATCCTGTTGTACAGATTTGTAATTTATATAAGTAATTAGGAAAACTTTTAAATCAGTTTTTACTTTTCCTTGGTGGTAAATATTGTTTAACATGATTTTCTTTTTTTTATTGTCCCTGCCATCAGATAATTTGCTTATCACTAAGATATTATAACAGATGTTAACCATATTGTGTACCACCAGCCACAGAGCATCAAATAAAGTGATACATTATCGAGTATGTTATTATTTAAATGTTAGTAAATGCTCTAATATTGGTTTATAATATCACATCATTGCAGCCCACAGTCTTGTTAAGGTAGTCACTCCAAAGCTTTGTCTGCTATGGATAGAATCGGTTAAGTGTGTAGTACTAAGAGTAGATGTGCATATAATACATTATGCAGTAGGCTTATTGTGTATTAACCAAAAAAATATGACAAGCATCTGACGACTTGGTGCAAGACTATTGTGGGAGATTGGCAGCAGTTGGCAGAAGGTTGTGATTTATTTATTTATTACAAATATTTGAGTAACTATGCTTTTAAAGTGACATGAAAACAGCACATGGGTTGGTGGCAGTGCCGGTCCTAGCACATTTGGTGCCCTAGGCAAGATTTATCACCAGCAGCCCCACCCCCGGGGAGCGCAAAACGGGGTGCCGCCCCTCCAACCACAACACGGACATATGACATGGCGCGGTTAGCGCCCTCTGCTGGTAGTGCGGGAGGGTTAATTACTGGATGCACTTGGGAAAATGCTGCCCCTCTCTTCATGCCAGGGGCCCGTTCGTCGTAAGGGTTGAAGCTAAGTTAATCAATTGTCCCTTTAGCCCGTTAACATTAGCGAGCTAACTGAGAACTGCAAATGTCGGTTCGTCGACGGCTGATCCGCATCCAAATCATGTGTTTAATTTCAATCAGGCTAAACCATAGAGTTAATATAACTAGAGTAAGCTACTTTGGCGTCCCCATTAATTTCTATGAAAAGTGCTCAGTGGCGCAGTGAGGCAAGCGAGATCGCGAGACTGGACGCGGCCATCTTTCCACTTCCGTGTCTTGCTGTCTTAACTTTAAACAGTGGCTCTTTTTTTCCCTAGCTCCGAGAGCTCATGTAAATCGGCTATCGGCCAATGTGAACTTTTGTGCTGTGCCCTGTTAGTATCCGCCATCACATTTGCAGGCAACTTTCATTGACTAAGCAAATAAATGGGTTGCTAGTTTACCCATTTCGGATTGGTTTCAAACTTAGCAAAAATCGGGAAAAATTATTCTATGAAAAAGCTAGTAGTATGAGCCAGGTTCGAGAATCAAACAAAAATTATTGGGGGAGATAGTTTTGTAAATGTTGAATGGAGTTAATAGAATAAAAACGACCGGAAGAGTCGGAAACCTAACCGTACATGCAATACCACCTACATCCACCGGGGCCGTTGCTTCAAGCAGAGGGGCGAGGGGTGGGGGCTTGGGCTAAACTTATCAGGGCAAGTGCACGAGCACGTCCTACTTCAAAAGCCAGGAAAGGTCGATCACCAAAACCATGATTTTCTAACGGTATGCTGGCGGAAAAGACGAAAGAGAGAGCGGTGATATTCTCGCCATCTGAGCAAACTATTATAATGAGTCTCTACGAAGACAATAAGCATATTATCATGGCTAAGTGAAACACCGCCACTGCTGCCAGAGCAAGACAGCTTGGCCAAAAAATTGCCGATAAACTAAATGCGTATTTTGGTAAAATGTATAGGCTCATAGTGCCTTATTACCCCAATCAATCAGATCACATTTCTTTAAATGTGCCTGCTGGCAGCAGTAGGCTTAATGGAAATTAATCATCGAATGAGATCTTGCTAGCGAAAATAATGATATCAACTCTTCAAAAACAAGGCCAAAGAGTAGGCTATCTAATTGATACGAAATCATATACACTTATGAGGATATATGTAGGCCTAAAGCGCTTGTATCATGTACTATAAATGTGTATATGCATGTAGGCCTATGTGTAAATCCCTCTTTGATTTCATTGACTGGGACATGGCCAGGGAATATGATGAATTGATTCCTCAGCTGTTTAAGCGCCAATAGCCTACACTTTTCTTACAGCAACGCATGCTGCGGCTTTGCCAATGTTTTCTGCATCGCCCATACTGTATAAACATTTACCTGACGCAAAAAACCTCAAGGCTATGCATAGAATCTGAAGCACAGTAAAAGTTTCAAGTCGCTTTATTGTCAATTTCTTCACGTCAAGAAATAAAAAGGAAACGAAGATGTTTCCCACTCTCCCACAGTGAAACATAAAAAGCACAGGCACACAGATAAGACATAATACGTTTCTTAAAACATTGCGTAACATATTCACATAGGCCTACAGCAGCATAAGCTCATAGAGCATAAAGCTTGCTGCGGCGTGTGATATTTGCAATGTAGCCTACGGCCCGAGAAGGTTTTGCAAATAAATGAGTCCTTGTCGGCTGAATCGATATCGCTCAAACAAGAACTAATCAGTGTGAAATAAAGGATCTTGGCGATCGCAAAAATTCTATTGACATTATTCTTTATCTCCTTGGTCATCTGGGTCTCTCAAAAAGGGAGCTGCCAATTATTTTCCGTGGGTGTGGCAAGCTTATCCAGCTACACTTATGTTAGCCTGCTCTGGAGCAGGTTAGTGCTAATTGATAGGGTGAGTTCAGGTAACGTGGGACATCAAAGTGGGACAGTTAATGCATTTTGATGATTTAATATGTGCAAAACCAACATCCAATCACCAGAGTTGATCTTGACTCATAAATACAACACTTCTAGTCACTGTGCAGTGGTTTTTATTTGTCTGACATCATCTGAGTATGCGTGATCTGGCTTGACAGGAGGTCCGTAGAGAAAAAACACATCAAAGGTTCAGCGGCATATGACATTCTATTTCTCAATGATAAGGCTGGCAAAGGAATTTAAATTAAGTTACAATGAGTACTACTGTAGCATAATGAAGGGTTTTAACCACTGATTGAAACACACACAAAAATGTGTAAAATAATGCTTTGTCAGAAGAAATTAAACGTTTTATGTGACTGTCCCACATTACCTGATCATGTCAGGTAATGTGGGACAGCATTTTTCAGGTAAAGTGGGACATCTAGGCTAATGCTATAAAAGTAATTTGATTCGACAGTTCTCAAATGTTTAGTACCAATGCATTATACTGCACTTAAGTTCCCAACTAAATAACAACTTACACTGTGATCGAACCAGCACTCCCAGACTTGTAAGCGTGACCGCTAACGCTAGTCCAGAGGTCGGCAACCTATGGCTCTAGAGCCGCATGCGGCTCTTTAGCGCCACCCTAGTGGCTCCCTGGAACTTTAAAGGGGCAATTGACTGGGTTTTTGGGGTATTTCACACTGTTCCTTAAGGTCTCCGAATAGGGTATGTAACATTGGTTGGGTTGAAAATGGCCCGGGTGCTGTTCTATGCCCTCTGACAGATCCTCTGAAATGTTCCCGGGAAAAAACACTAGCTTTTCTCCTTTTATGGTATGCTCATTAATATTTAGATAAGCTGCGCGCTGATTGGTTGGTTATCAACGAGTGAAGCTGGGAGCAAAAACGCAACACGGCCAACAGCAGCACTCGCTGAAACACCGAAGTTGGAGACTTGAAATAAAAACGCGCAAATAAATCTATTGTGTCTACACAACACTGTTTTCAACAGATTGACTATATATCATTTGAAATGATAACATTATTTGTTTCCACTGTTGTTGAAGCAAACTGGATTGACTTAGGTAGGTAGAACGTTAGGCTACAGCTTAGCAACCAAACCATATCGTGATTCTACTCGGCTTCAGTTAGCTAGCTAGGCTAGCTGTAGATATCTTGCTGTAAAATAACATGACAAAGATCTGGACAAACATGCATGGTGAATTGTAGATTTTCATTACACAGGTTATTTATTTGAATGAAACACAGTCAGGAACATGAATCAACGTTAGCCCCATTGCCAATAAACTAGGCTAAATTATCACACATTCTACCTATGCTCTTGCGTTAGCAAGCTTAACTTGTTTACATGCCTACAGTCTAGGTGTTACTAGTAACAGTTACTAGCAATGCTAACGTATCCTGTATCTAGAACCTGCCTTTCTCCAGTTCTTTCAAATAGATTATCTAGACAGGCGTTAGCAATAAGCCAGACTGCTGTTCGTTTTCTGGCTATTTTTCGGAAGCTTCCCTTCTAATGCCGACTACAGCTAGTCTAGCTAGAGTCATTTGATGTGTGTAGAAATGTATTTAGCATTCTACCTGGTATGCTATATACAGGAAACGTTAGCATTGCTAATAACTGTTAGCACAACATCATACTGTCCTTATAGCTTGCGGTTGCAATGAGCATACGGTCGGAACAGCACCTCTTTCCAGGTTTAGCTTCCTAGCAAATCCTGCTTGAAATTGTCCAAGGTTGTCAAAACTGTCTTGGGTGAAATGTTCAGAGCAAATGAATGATTGAGTGTCGAACTTCGCCGGGATCTTCTCATAGACAACAGCAGCCATGCCTGTTGAATGTTTGGCTCCTTGGGAAGACTGAGTGTTAGCCTTCCCTGTACAGCCTGGAACACAGCATTTACGACCTTGGTCCATTTTCAATATCCTTATTGTAATTCAAAACGTTCTTCTTTGTAATTCCTTATAAGTAGCCTACACAGAGCAGCACGCAGCCAAACTAGTATCGGAGATAGACGCTATCTCGGGCTGGTCTGGATGTAAATTCTGGGGCGTGACAAAGATACGGACCAGAGCCAATAAGAGGGCGATCACCGGTCCTACGTAGGACCGGTAGCTTTGTTGAAAAGCTAGCGTTTTACAGCCAAATTTTTTCTTTTTGAGATTTGAATAGGAAAGAGGTGTCAATGGACTTTGATATTCACGGTATGTTCAGTTTACCCACCGAACTGTCGTTATTCAAGGTAAAATCGGTTTTGCAGTCAATTGCCCCTTTAAAAAAATATGAAAATTGAAAAAGATGGTGTTAACATATTTTTTGTTTTAACCTCTTAAGGAGTAGCGTCTGTTGATTTGAGTGGGGGTCATATGCTCTCATACAGTAATCTGATTGGACGTTACGTTTTGCTGTATGGTATATAAGCACGTGCACAATAAATGTTTCTTTTTTCTTTCCGGTAAAGTAATTCCGATGGCGATGTGTCACGTATTCCTCCGTACATGTGTAAATAAGTAAACCGGTTATCCTACCCTAAGATGTACAATGCAACAGGTTATGGGCCCAGGCGGGACGTTGGAAACCGATGGAGCAGGTTATGCTTTGACGGAGATGAGAAGAATTATGAGATATGGGAAACAAAGTTTTTGGGCTACCTACGTCTTCAAGGGCTGAAGGGGACCATACTGCAAGAACCAGACGAGGACGATGTTAATGACGAAGTAAAAAACGAAGAAGCCTATGCCGAGTTAATACAGTTTTTGGATGACAAAAGTCTCTCTGGTCATGAGAGAAGCAACTGTTAACGGCCGAAAAGCTCTGACCATTTTGAGGCATCATTGCGCAGGTAAAGGAAAACCACGTGTAATTAGCCTATACACTGAGCTAACGTCTCTACAGAAGGCAGCTAATGAGAGTGTCACAGACTACATTAAAAGGGCCGAGGCTGCCATTACAGCACTTCGAAATGCTGAAGAAAACCTTAGTGATGGACTTCTAATAGCAATGATTCTGAAGGGGTTGCCGGCAGGGTCGGCTCCAGGGGGGGGCATTGGGGGGCAATGCCCCCCCAAATGGAATGCTGTGCCCCCCCAAAAAATTTTTTGTTAAAGTATAAATAAGTGTGTCATCACTGTCTGAGTTGATATGACACTTTAAAAATAATAAATACAATAATTATTATAAAATGCTTTATTACAATACCTTTTTTTATTAGCCTGCTTGGTTTAAAACTTGCGATCATGCGCGTTGACACGAACTGACACGAACGGGCTTGTCATTAAGAGTGAATCGGGCTTGTTAGCCTATACTGTAAATGTCAACAGTAAATTAAGACAGTAACACGCAATTGGCTAGTGCGCTTGCAGCGCTGGATCCAGAGAGCGATACCTTTCTTGATTCAGATGCTATCAAGCACATCATGGAGTTGACACATTCAAATATCGTTGGAGCTGAATACGCAGTCGCAAAACAGTTCTTGGTCACACAAATGAGTGACTAACCCTAAGGACACACAAGGAGAGAAATGGACAATTACACGTATCCTCAAAACACAACACAAAACATTGAAGGCCATGCCAAGCGTACTGACTGCTTTCAAACTCGCGCTAACTTTTGGTTCCTCCACTGCCATGTGCGAGAACTCGTTCTCGACTCTTAAAAAACGTTTTCACAGATCATAGACGTGCTATGCTTCATGCACGCAAAGCCCAGTTGGTAAAGCTGGCATTTGAAAGGGATCTCACTCGCAAGTGCACAAATGAGTGGAAAGACACTATTTTGAAAAGATTTGATCTGATATGCCCAGTGTTGGCATGTGCTTGGCTATGATTTGCATGTAAATCTTTTATGAGAGATACTTGTTGTAATAGTACGGTAAAATGGAAAATGAAATAAAATATAGTTCAAAAAATGACTAAAGGTAAATGTCATGAACATGTTTTCAGAAAACCAGAAAAAAAAGAGAAAAGTTGTCCTGACTCAATTATTCCAATCTCCTTATTCCTTCAATACTGGTATTGGCTATACATTAAATATAAAAATGGATACACTTTCCTGCAGAATATTCAGGTGTGCTGTTATTTTGACTCTCATACATGCTTTGTAAATGCGTGCCCCCCTTGAGAAAAAAAATGCCCACCCATTGAATTCGTTCTGGAGCCGACTCTGGTTGCCGGAGTCATTTAAGCCATTTGCCATTGACATAACCCAGGGTGACGAGAAGATTGAGTTTACGGAATTTAAAACCAAGCTGGGAAGTTTTGAGAGCACTGAGAAGCAAAGTGCTAACTCAAGTGATGACGGTATGATGAAGGTGACTGCCTCAACCTCGGGAGCGGGGGGAAGAGAGTGCATTACTTGTTACAACTGCAATCAGAAGGGACATATAGCTAGAGCATGTCCGAACAAGCAGCACCAGCGACCTAAGCAGTGGTGCAGCTTTTGCAGAAGTCCAACACACAGAAACGCCACGTGCAGACGGAGAATGGAAGACGATGCAAAGCAAGCGATTGATGCTGACGAGGAAAAACAACATGGATATGCGTTCAAGATAAGTGAACGACAACTCAACGGATCAAGACAGAGAGGCCTGATGGTCGACACGGGCGCCACATAACAACTGACATTGAAAAATTCAAGAACTTTGACGACTCTTTCCAGCCAGAGAAGCACGTTTTGGAATTGGCCGATGGGACGAGGACGTGTGGTGTCGCGACAAAAAGAGGTGACGCAGAGATCTTCCTTATGACCAGCGAGGGCAAACAGGTGAAAGCGACGCTGAAAAAGGCGTTGTATATTCCGTCCTATCCGCAGGACATTTTCTCTGTGAAAACCGCGACGACCAACGGAGCTTCAAGAAGCTTCAAGAAGTTCTTGAACTTCAAACAGGGCCGTGACCAGCTCATCCACAGGGACGGGACTAGGTTTGACATCAACAAGTGCAACAGACTGTACTATCTGAACACTTATGGTGGTGAGAATGATGAGTGTAATGCATGTTATGATATCCAAACCTGGCACCAGATCCTAGGTCACTGTAACTATGATGATGTCTCTAAACTGCTAAATGTTGTAGAGGGAATGAAAATCAAAGGGCCAATCGATAGATCTACCTTAAATTGTGAGGTCTGCATACAAGGGAAATTTGCTCAGAGCAGAAACCGAGAACCCCGAGCCAGTTTTTCAAAAGTAATCTGATCGGATTACGACTATCGGATTGGATCAAATCTTGAAAATGGGTATTTCAAAAGAAAAAAAGGATTCAGAAATTTGATTGGATCATTTAATCTAATCTTGTTGTTGATCTGGATCAAACCTTGAGTTTGGGTTTTTCAAAACTTTTTGGTAGGATCGGGATCATTTTGATCCCAAAAATCAGGATTAAACTGATCCCAGCAGGAGGGTGGATTCAGGTAATATCAGGTAACTAAACTTGGTTAGTTAAATAATACAACTTTTATATCATGCATTTTAAAGTATTTATATTTATTTATCAATTTCACTTGAATTGTTCAACAGGAAGTACATAAAGTAGGTAGGCTATGTAGGCTAGCATCCTTTCAGTACAGCAAATGGGCTCAGGTGCATCAGGGACATCATCACAGAGAGGGACTTTGCACCTGGTCGCGATGTTGCGTAGTACAATGCAAGCAAGTATAATGTTAAATGCTTTCTGTGGTTCCACTCTCAAGTAGTTAAGGCATGCAAAGCGCCTTTTCAGAACTCCAATTAAGCGCTCAATGGTGCATCTGAGCAGTGTTGCAATGAGCAGTGTTGAAGCGTGCCTGCTAAGGCGTGTGTTTAGCCAGAAAAGGGGTCATCAGCCATGGTAGAAGAGGGTAGGCACTGTCTCTTAATATGATACCATTTGGTCGGTTGGTTTGGAGCTCTCTATTTCAGGATGCGCGCATCATGGACAGACCCAGGCCACTTCACAACACAGTTTGTGATAAGGAGCTCTGCGTTGCCCACAAGTTGAACATTGATGCTGTGTCTCCCCTTTCGGTTTACAAACTCCCACTCATTCTCATGAGGTACTTGTATGTGCACATGGGTGCAGTCGATTGCTCCAATAATATTGGGCATATTCCCCAAATGAAAAAAATTCTGCTTGGCCTGGATGATCTGGTCATCCTTTGGAAAAAAAACAAAGAAGGGCCATGGGATTTTGGGGGTGACATAAAATAAAGGATCTTGAAAGCGATTTGCAGTCTATAACTATGAGTCTAGGACTGCAAAACCTTTAATTAGGATTATACCCAAGTTTAGGTATCTTAATCCATGATGTTCATCATACATATCTCTTGACTACTGACTATATTACCATAGAACGTCTGCTGCAGAAACCCATATTAATTACTCTAACCCATACTGTCACAGTAAGTTAATCTAAAATGTTATGATGATTTGACAAATTCATTAATCAGACTGGCCAATGCAGTTGAAACACTTTTCAGAACATCACAAACAGTTGATTTTTTCACAACCATGTATGAGTGGACTGCCTGTTTCCAAGACATGGACAATGGAGGGGGGATGTTTATATTGTTTGTTTGCTGTTCCGTTCAGTCCTATTTTCTGTTCAAATAAAGCGTATTGGAGTGACCCCACACTATTCTACCTGTTGTTCTTTACATTTACAATACATTTATTCATTTAGCAGATGCTTTTATCCAAAGCGACTTCCAAGAGAGAGCTTTACAAAGTGCATAGGTAACTGATAATAACAACAATATAGCCCCAAAGCATTGCAGGTAGCCAAAAACAGAAGTACACATTGTGAACAACCAAAAATAAGTGCTAAAGGGAAGAAACCATAAGAGCATGTAGTTAAGCAAATTACAATTACACAACATGAATCTCTAAGTGCAAGTGTACCTGTAGGAAAGCAATAAAAATAGGATTAAATATAATACAACAGTTTAAATCAGCTACCACTAACCAACAAGAGCAACAGTCTAAGCAAGAGTCATTGTGATCCTTGAGGAAACTAGCGTTGGGTTCAACAAACCATTCCTAAGTACCGTCTCAGAAGCAAAAGATGGTTTCCAATATGTTTTATCCTTTACTGATGACTACACAAGCGTAGTGTTTGTCTACTTCTTGAAGGTTAAAAGTGATACTGCCAAAGCAGCTGAGAAATGCATTGCTGACACTGCCCCTTATGGGAAGATAAAGTGTATTAGGTCAGACAATGGCACAGAGTACACAGGAGAAAAATTCCAAACTTTGCTGAGTAAGAATAGCATACGACATGAGACCTCAGCACCTTACTCTCCTCACCAAAACGGAACTGCTGAGAGAAACTGTGGAACTCTATTTGAGGTGGGTAGATGTATGCTTATAGAGAGCAACTTGCCTAAAGAATTGTGGACATATGCCGTGATGACTGCTGCAGTAATACGCAACAGGTGCTACAATAGTCGGGTCAAACAAACCCCATACTACATGCTGACAGGAAAGAAACCAGACCTTTAGAAAATGAGAGTGTTTGGAACTGTGTGTTATGCATTCAAACAGGACAGGAAAAAGTTGGATCCCAGATGCGAGAAGGGAGTGTTTGTAGTGTTTAACAAGAATAAACCAGCACACTTAGTCTACTACCCACACACAAGGAATGTACTGAAGCACAGGCTTGTGAAGTTCATTACAAAGAATGTAGTTGAACATGAAACTCAGACTGACCTAGAAATGACAGATGATGCTCATGGGAAGAGATTTGCATCCCCCATGCCCAGACATCAGATAGCTGACCAGACCCCAAAAGAGGACCAAGAGTCTGACTTGGTAGATCCAGAAATGACTCTCAGACAAGAGACAGACAACAGAGGTGCAATACTGACAGAAGATAGTAGTACACGCTACCCCGGAAGGAATAGGATCCCTCCTAAATACTTAAATGATTATGTGTCTGATGTTGAAAGTGAGGATCATTTATTTGCCAATCTTGACTATTGCTACAGGATGGTATGTAGTAGTGTACCACAAACTTTTGGTGAAGCCATGGATTCACCAAAGTCACTGATTTGGGCTGAGGCTATGGAGGAAAAGATTAGTTCTCTCAAAGAGAATAACACATACACATTGATCACACTGCCAAAGGGTAAGACTGCAGTGGGGGGTAGGTGGGTCTTTGCAGTTAAAAGCAATGCTGACGAGTCTGAGGCGTATAAAGCAAGATATGTTGCTAAAGGTTATGGTCAAGTAGCTGGAATAGACTACAAGGAGACTTTTTCTCCATCTGCACATATGACATCAATACGTACTCTGATGCAAATGGCAGCCCAGTATGACCTTAAACTCCATCAAATGGATGTCAAGACGGCTTATCTTAATGCTCCTATAGATTGTGAGGTTTACATAGAGCAACCAGACGGCTTTGAAGTCAAATCAGAGACAGGTGAAAAACTTGTCGGTAAACTAAACAAATCACTATATGGTTTGAAACAGTCTGGACGGAATTGGAATAGGGTATTACACGATCACCTCAGTGAAAATGGATTTACTCAGAATCCAGCAGACAATTGTTTCTTCTACAAAGAAACGGAAAATGATAGGATCATACTGATCATCTGGGTTGATGATCTACTCATAGCATCTAGGGACAGTGATTCATTCAATGATGTGAAGAAAATGTTGACAGCAAGGTTCAAAATGAATGATCTTGGAGGTCTTAAACACTTTCTAGGCATAGATTTTAACCAGAGTGAGGGAGAGGTAAGAATGATCCTAATCAGATGCCCGAGCCACCTCAGCTGGCTCCTCTCGACGCGGAGGAGCAGCGGTTCTACTCTGAGCCCCTCCCGGATGACCGAGCTTCTCACCCTATCTCTAAGGGAGAGCCCGGACACCCTGCGGAGAAAGCTCATTTCGGCCGCTTGTATTCGCGATCTCGTTCTTTCGGTCACTACCCATAGTTCGTGACCATAGGTGAGGGTAGGAACGCAGATCAACTGGTAAATAGAGAGCTTCGCCTTTTGACTCAGCTCCTTCTTCACCACGACGGACCGATGCGGAGCCCGCATCACTGCGGACGCCGCACCGATCCGCCTGTCGACCTCGCGCTCCATTCTTCCCTCACTCGTGAACAAGACCCCGAGATACTTGAACTCCGCTTGGTTCAGGATCTCCTCCCCGACCCGGAGATGGCAATCTCAATTGCGAATCTCAATAATTTTCCTTTGGGGGTTAATAAAGTACCTATCTTATTGAATATGGAAACTTTATGATATGGCTTCAAATTTTACAATGAGGAGGCTAACAAGTAGAGCTAACACTAGCAGGAAGTAGCATGGCTACGAGTGTTATGCTAGGTTGCTGGGTAACGGAAGCTAGCTTTTTTTATGAATGCTCATTATGTATTTGTAGCCTATTTATAATTTTTATAGTAGGCTAATATAGCTAATATAGACACTAACAGCATGTGTTGCCTTCATTATAAAGCTTATATAAGGCTTTTAATTTTTTGCGGCTCAAGACAGAAATGTTTTTTGTTTTTTTGGTCCAATATGGCTCTTTCAACATCGTGGGTGGCCGACCCCTGCGCTAGTCCAACAAAATGCTAATGCAGCGGGACTAGCTAGCTAGCACATAGACTACAGATCACTAAGGTTTACATCAGTTACACTTTATGCCTATTGTAAGTTGTAAGTCTAAGTTAAACCGAGAGGCGGTTAGAACCGAAACTGTACTGTCCTGTAGCTAGTGGTATGTGCCAGTGAAGCGAGTGGTACATGTCAATGCCTCCGCTGGCACATGACAGTAGTTAGTGGTATGTGACAGTGCCTCTACTGGCACCTAGTGGTATGTGCCAGTGGAGCTAGTGGTACGTGCCAGTAGCTAGTGGTACGTGACAGTAGCTAGTGGTACATGCCAGTGCCTCCGCTGGCACATGACAGTAGCTAGTGGTACATGCCAGTGCCTCCGCTGGCACATGACAGTAGCTAGTGGTACGTGACAGTGGCTCTACTGGCACCTAGTGGTATGTGCCAGTGGAGCTAGTGGTACGTGACAGTAGCTAGTGCTACATGCCAGTGCCTCCGCTGGTACATGACAGTAGCTAGTGGTACGTGACAGCGCTTCCACTGGTACATAACAGTCACTGTTCTGTTGATAGTGGTAGGCAAGTGTCTCGTGGCAGTTGCATTGGGTGTCTTGCAGCTTTTGTTTACTGTCATGTCGACTAACTGCCCCGCGGCCATTTTAGAATAGGAGAACAGGCTATAAACTTTTATTTAAAAAAATAAGTTAAACTGTTCGTGCTAACAGACTCCATACCATACTTTTGATGTCTCACTACAAGCTCACCATACAAAGTAGTCAATTTAGACATTATATTGCATATAGTGTAATGGTGTGACTGTAAAGCAGACTTGTACACACAAAATGAATTAGTAACAAATTAATTTATTCCGAGAAACTGAGTTTAAGCGTGCACATGAGCCACGGTTGTAGACTCTCCTACGTCTGTAATGCACATTGTTGTGTTGTTATCAGCGCCTCCTAGTGCCGTATATAATTAATTGTAATAACTGAAGTCAATGTATGTACATTACTTCATTTGCATTTCGATACTTTCGAGTAAATATAGTTGTTAATAATAGTTCATTATTTTCATATGAAGAACCATGTCAATAAATGACACCCTATGATTGCAAATGTACTTTCTGGATTTTATACATATTGGAAACTACAAACTCTCCTGGATACAAATCTGTTTAAATCACTCACTCATTAAATCACTTAAGATATCTTTATCACAACTGAAGTTACATTTTAAAGTCGACCTGTGTCAAAACGTGATATGGGAGAAAATCCTTTTGTTCGTAATGACGTTGTGAATGTAAATGTCAGTTTAAGTTAGGGATGCACCGATCCGACTTTTTCAGTCCCGATACCTATACCGATGCCTGGGCTTTTTGTATCTGTCGATACCCGATCCCGATCCGATACCGTTGTTGAATTAATAATAAACTATATACCTCCCACCTTATACCTTCCTTCCACCAAGTGGAAAAGACTAAAGGCACCAGACTTTCCTAATAAGACAAAATAACAGATGTAATCTACTGCATTCTTATTTATTTGTTATTTAAAAAACAATTGTGCATTCAAAATGCGAAAATAGAATGTAATCAAACGTAGGGCCTATTGAAATAAATAAAATGTAGCAGTAGAAACAAAATAGTGTATTGGTCAAACATATAATAGTAATCAAACAGCTTCCAAACATTGTAAACATGAAATAAATATTTGAATTTTTATTTATTTGTTGGCGCTGGTGTGTGAACCATGGATGTTTTTATCTTGAAGCATTGCACCCTGCGGTGTACAGCTCGTGTCCAACCAGTGGACAGAAACTTAAAAGCAACATGGAGCGAGCCAAAGAGTTGGCTGTGTGGAGATATTTCACGCTTGCAACGCCAACTAGTTTGTCGGCTGTTTGCAATGTCTGCAAAGTAAATGTTTTGAGGGGTGGTGGTAGTACAATAGTACCAATTTAATCAAGCACATCCAAAAGCACAATGCTAGGAGCACGCCAAATTCCTGCAGCTCAACGACTCTACTATACTGTAGAATCTACAGTGTAGAACGAGTAGCGTCGCACATATGTGATCGTTCGAATGCAGGTCTCACAGCTTGCATTTGCGATTTCGAAAATTCCAACTGAATATTTTCCGATAGACAAAAACTATGCGACAAACGCTGTATGGCTTCAATATGTACTAATGAGAAGGCTAACAGGTACTGCTAGTAGCATTGCTTCGAGTATTATGCTTGGATCGGCCAGTGGATCGGAAAATTCAGCCGGTCCACTGGCCGATTCATCCTTTTTTTTCACAGCACATTGTATGTCATTTTTCAGCAGCATGAGTTAACCAAACCTTTAAATGCGTGAGTTCTAAATATTTCCGACGGTGCCCACAGCAAGCATAATACTCGAAGCATAAACATCCAGCTATTTTGTCAATATCGGGGCCGATATCCGATCTTAGTATCGGAACGGTGCACCCCTAGTTTAAGTATAGGGTTAATAACTTCTCAGCAAGTTATTTCATTGATCAGTTGTTATTGGCTGCTGCAGCACTCAAAAGAGCAGGCAAACTAAGCATTTGATTTGACATGGCTTGAAAATCTTGCAAGCTGACATGTCCAAGTAATCATATACTTTTTGTACATTACAATGAAGTTTAGGGTGTTAACATTACAAAACATCAAAAATATCAATTTTGACAGAAAACGATTTTCGATCTTTTATGGCTACAATGAGCGGCCACGACATCCACGGGTTTCCGCAGGCCGCCACACATATTTAAAAAATAAAAGTTAATAGCCTGTTCTCCTATTCTAAAATGGCCGCGGGGCAGTTAGTGACTACATGACAGTAAACAAAAGCTGCAAGACACCCAATGCAACTGCCACGAGAAACTTGCGTACCCACTATCAACAGAACAGTAACTGTCATGTACCAGTGGAGGCGCTGTCACGTACCACTAGCTACTGTCATGTGCCAGCGGAGGCACTGGCATGTACCACTAGCTACTGTCATGTGCCAGCGAGGCACTGGCATGTACCACTAGCTACTGTCATGTGCCAGCGGAGGCACTGGCATGTACCACTAGCTACTGTCACGTACCACTAGCTCCACTGGCACATACCACTAGGTGCCAGTAGAGGCACTGGCACGTACCACTAGCTACTGTCATGTGCCAGCGGAGGCACTGACACGTACCACTCGCTCCACTGGCACATACCACTAGCTACAGGACAGTACAGTTTCGGTTCTAACCGCTACTGGTCAAACCCCACAACCAAATGAATCTTGCCACACCCTTGCACCTAGCATTGTTGTATATAAACAAATTATTATTATATTAGCATTTAGCAGACTATAGGCTGACAGACTACGACTGTCCCACTTTACCAGACAAGCTGTCCCACATTACCTGAAAATGCTGCCTGAGTGAGAGAGAAAGGGGGTCATGCAGCAGCGGCCAGCTCATAGAGGGCGCTAGGGCGCCGCCCCACCACTGCTGCATCACATTCCGACCTGAAACTTAATTTAATAAGACTTAAAAAGAAAGAAAAACATATCTAGAGTAAAGTCAATATTATATAGCTAATACAATATTGAATCTGCAAAACATTGTGCAAGAAAAAAGATATACGTTGTTTAAAGTTAACTGATAGGCTACGTATTTCCGGCTGGGCGCAAGTTACTTACTTACAAGTTAATTTCGTTATAAGTTGTACATGCGTAGTTCTCTCCTCTCAATGCAAGAGATAGGACCTCGCCGGGGCACAGAACACCTGCGCCCCAAACTGCTGATTTACTAGAGGGCTTGTCAAATACATTATGATAGGGCCCGTTATGTATGTCACATCCAATCACATCACTCAACACATTTAAGAAGTTGTTTATTTACGTTGTCATGGTGTTCTCTCAGAACAGAACTTGTAGCTAGCATAGCTCTAGCGTTATACAACTAGCTAGCTAGCTAACGTTGTGATGGAAACTTGCAATTCAGTCAAGTCGCTTAAAAATACGCCCTTTGAAAAAAGAAATATTGGACCTGATTGTCGTGACCAATTTTCACCCTTACGTCACACGACTGTCAAGCTGGCTCAATTTCGCATGTCGGTTGCAAAAGACAAACTTCTCCCGGGTACAGTATAATACACTTGGAGTGTCGATCAGGTCATCATATATATCTGTTCACTGGATTACAGGGCTTGACATTAACTTTTTGAGGCACTTGTCATTTGGGCAAGTATATTTACGTTTCACTTGTCAATGCACTAAAGTCACTTCGATACCTTTATATAGCCTGACCAAGTGATCGGGCAAAACTAGCCTGGCTAACGGAGGTCGCTTCCTCAGGCAAATGATGAATGAAACAGGCTTGGTTAAAGAAATCCGAGAAGCTGGCTATCTTCAGCAGGCTCGTTTCTACGATAGGTAGTCCGCCCTGACGTTTCTGGTGTATAATGGAGTGAAGTACAACATTGTGTACACTACCAGTGAGTGAGGCTATGGTCAAAAACAGTGTAACGGGGACACAGTCTCATTCATATTGCCAGTTTAAACAAATCACAAAAATAATCGGACCAGCTGGCTAACAGCAGAATTCCAATATCTCTTGAAAGCTGCCCTGCTCGACTTTTTAGATGTAGAATTGATTGTAAAACTGTAAAATTATGAACTTAGTGACATGAGTCATGACGTGAAGGCATGGCTGCCGCTCGACTATACGGTCTGTACTGTACCGGGCGACATTCTCACTCAAATTTCAAGACTTTCGTGACCCAAATCAAAATGTTAATGCGACAGATCAATGGGGAATCGCTTTTTCTCTTATAGGCTGACCTCCTCGACTTTTTTGGTCTTTTTAAATCTAACTATTTGTATGATCCGTGTGGTCCTTTTGCCGTTTTAAATGCTATCCTTTCCCAGTTTTCTGCAGCCACATAGTGCGCGCATCACAAATGTTTACAAACAAAAAAATGGTCTATTAATTCAGCAACAGTCGAATGACAGGGGAAAACACACGTTTTCATCACTTCAATTGACAAATTAGTAAATACATTTAGGAATGCACCAAAATACTGCTTTCTGCTGTTGAGACATAATTTTTTTCCCCGGGGGGGCATGCCCCCGGACCCCCCTAGTAAGGCGAGATACTAGCCTAAATATGCTTGTAGCCCCCCCTGGAAATAAATGCACCAGCCGCCACTGGGGTCATGTTATGTTTGAAATTGTGTAGCTTCTATAATATTGTGTATTCCCATTTCATTCCAACATGAAAATGTTCCTAAGCCCTAAAACGATTTACAAAAACACCACTGGGGCGAGTTAACAGTTATTTTGTAAGTCTACTGAAGCCTCTACCAAAAAGTGTCCCACATTACCTGAAATCACCCTATGTTACTATGGTGATTTATCGAAAGTTGCTTCCAAGAACCAAAAAGAGGGGCGTTTTTGATCTGCTCGCTTAACCGCTGAGCGAGCTACGCCGAATAGGCCTACCCCCCAACCCTGAATGTAAGCATAACAAGAACGGTATAAACCGCTTTTTCAAGTATGTGGGCGTGTCTTACTGTTCAAGTTTGAAAACATCGCTGAACGCCACTCAGAAGTCACTTGAAAAGCATTCACGCAGAGACGAAGCTGTCAACATGGCAGGTGCACAGCAAATGGGTGGACTTACGCACGTACCTGATGACAAACAAGTACACGAGACCCGTGTTGATGACCTGTATCCATCTGTCTTAAGAAATGGCAGGTCAACTATTACAAGTGTAGCTTTGCTTGCTCGAGAGTCAAGTGACAAACACAGCAACCCTATGCGTAATTACGCAAACTCTGTACCGGAGTTGCAGTTGAGTCCCACATTTGATTCGAGGCAACGCAGGAAAAGGGAGTTCATACCCGAGGACCAAAAGGATTGCAATTACTGGTCCAAGAGAAAAAGAAACAACGAGGCTGCAAAAAGATCAAGACATCGTCGACGAGTGGAAGAGGTGCTTTTGGAAGGCCGTGCAGTTGAACTTTTCCGTGAAAACGAAAAACTGAGAGCGACTCTTTCGGCTGTACAATATGGCACCACTGAGTCTCGCTGCAACCAGTCAGTTGAGAGCCAAAATATGTCAGCCCACTATTTCCATCCGTTCTCAAATTACCACCCTCCTCTCGTGCTCCCGCCGGCTGCGTCGTCTGTTGGCATGCATTTTAGAATTACAAATGATGTGCCAGACAATCAGTTTACACGTTGTTCTGGATTTATTAACACGCCATGTTTATCGTCCGTTGATCACTTTCAGTTTAAATATGGGAATGGTTCAGATGTCTTACCTAAATATAAAAGTGGAAGCATGGGCGTTTTCTCTGGAGCTCCGGTTATCGATAAGAATGGTTCCTCTGCCGAGGCCATTTTTTATCAAAACCACAGAAATGTTGCAACTGCAGGCTGTGTTGGACATGAATCTAGTGAAGTAGACAACACCTCTGACAATTCAGGCATCTCTGAATATCCATGTCTAAATAATCGATTGGGCTCTCGTCTGAACTCTACTTACTCACTTGAACATCATGCCCATTGCAAGACTGTGAATTTAGAGAGCATGAATCAAGACCCCACATCTGAAGCACAGACACACATCGCATCTAGCACAGTGGAATTAATGATGAAAGAGGAAGTACACAAAAACAGAAGAACCGCTGAAACCACGGGTGTTTGGACAGTGTTTTCTTTACCCCACAAACTGAGATATAAACTTTTAAAAGCTTTTGAGGAACGAGGTTTAATGTCTCGAACACCCACAACTGCCACGAAGGAAATCATGAACAAAGCGCTTGCACAGACAAGTGGGACAACTTTTAATACTGCAGATTCCGAGACAATGGCATTGCCAAAAGTGTCTTCAACATCACTTTCTGTTAAGTCAAGTGAGATGAGGGATGATGAACATCTAAAGAAGCAGTTAGCATCACTTTGTGCAGAGGTGAAACATCTGAAACAATTAATTTTGGCAAAGTCAAACTGATTTGACTAAAATGGATTAGAATTTGAGAGATTGGTATGGGTAACATAGACAATGCATCATTGTCAACAATGTCACTTTGTGGGATGTAGGAGCCTACTTTTCTAAAAACCATACAGCCTATATATATTATAGATAAACTGTACCAATTAGTAATTAGGGCTAACTTACTAGGTTCTCTAACTAACTAGGCCTAGGTGCTCAGCTATATAATCCATGCAATGCTTTGCCTTTAACAAGTGATTGGCATGTAGGTAATATGATAATAAACACCAAAAATGCATTCAAATTGTTATAAGAATAAGTTGCATTGGGAGGTAGGGGCCTAATTCATGTAGATTATGAAAGTAACATTTTATGACATTGCTTCGAAGGTATTGCCACTGGACGTCTCTGATTTTGCCAATGAAATAAACGAATGCTCTTAGATGAAGTAAATGAAAACCTATGTAAAATTTGCATATGCCCATAATGCCTAAAGTCTTCTATACAGGTTTGACCTTGTCATACCGGGTTGTCTGTGATATTTTGTGAGATAACTTTTCTACCGGCTTTTCAAATGTGAAGTATTATGTTGAATTTAGCCTACCTAATGTAGCTTATCAAATCTTAAAATGTCCTGTGTGCGTTCGATTTGTTGATGATGTTGGGCTGTAACTTATGATCATTCATTATAGGCATGCTTGACAATCTATTACAGATCATTTTTGTAATCCAATTAACAAAGATGGGTTTTGTAAAAATTCAGTAAAAAGAATGGAGGGAAAAACTTTGAAGACGTGTACACTTTTCAATATTTTTATTTAATTATACATCAAGCCCCCCTAGTGTGCAAGTGTTTATATCTTTGTAATAAGTTTATTCGAAGATATGTAATATCGTTTCTGTTAATAAAAAAGAAAAGAAAAGAATGGAGGGTATAACAGCTCTGAAAAGTTAAGCCAAAACATCTCCATCGCCCCCTGATTGCAGGCTGCAGTATAGGTCATAAATCCCGCCCCCTCTGTTAACGGGATTAATGTGGGTCCACCACACCACCACTACTGGGCCAACTCTGGCTCCAAATGGCATCACCAGCGCAAAATGGCATTTTTTTTACAGTGGGAGGAGACGCGGAGACGCGTCGTCCATTCTTTTTACATTCTATGGGACAGAGAGCGTCTGATCCGACGCGATAGTCGGAGCTACGTGCTTATATATTTTTGAGCTGGTGCACGTAACCTGTGAAGCCTTGCTGTGCGGCCCTGTCCAGTTAAAGCCTGGTTTATGCTTCAATGTCAAACGCGTCAGCATCCGCACACAAGCAGATTACATTAAGAACGCAGACCCGCAGAACCAGGCTTGAGTCGGGATTCGGGAATAGGTTTACCGCAAGTTCGAACCCCGGTATGGGCAAGAGACATAAGAAAAGTGAAGGCTACGGAAGAGCGATGACGACACTTGTGACACATGGACACTAGAGGGCAACACACATCACTCAATTGTGCCAAATAGTCCTTGAATAAAGAATGGCTACAGCTTCAACCCATTTTTTCCATATATTTTATATTTTGGTTAACTACAATCATGGTTTTTATTGTTATTAGTATTATTATTAAACAAGTTGTATATCATGGATTAGCCTCTAACGGACTAATGTAAAATTAAATTGCACGATGTGTTGTCCATTGAACATTTGACAGTATAACGGTTTGAAATGCATAGCCTACATCTACTAGGCATACTTTTCTTTAATTTTGTAAAGTAGGCTACTTTGTAATTTAGCGTATTAATAAACTTCAATCCAATGTAAGCAATCCCTCTGTGTTCCCCGAATATGGACGACCATGAAGGCCTTATTTGCATCGGACTCGGTAAATCTACGACAACAAGGAATGATTGGCTAAAATGAGAAAATGCTGTCTTTCAATTGGCTGCATGGGCTGTCAATAAAGGTACGCTGCCAATACGCTTTGCCACTGACCTACTACACAGATCCATGAGGCAGTAGTCATTCCGGCAGGAAAAGCAGAAGGAGACGACGTTTCCCATAATATAACTTATTGGATTTAACAACGGCATGTGTGTTTGGTTTTGGTATTATTTCTTTTACTCTTGTTAAACTGCGGAAAACAACACTTCGTGTACCTGATGGTAGAAAAAGGTAAATTTAAATTTGAGGTCAGCACAAGCCGTAGCCTACCAGTAAAAATATTGTAAACTACAAAATGTTTGCAGCGTACAGGCCACTCGGCAGTGTAAACAGTGTTGTGAAATCACTTCAAATGATGTGGTAAAAATCACTTATATCAAAAGTTTAATCGACACAAACGATCAAGTTAGGCCTAAATTAACTTCACTACAAGTCTATTATGTAATCACAACTGCTTCAAGCTACTTTGGTGATTGTTATGTAGGTTATAATGTTCTCCAGCTTTGTGAACGGCTCAAGACCAGTTACTGCTACAGCTTGGCTTTTTGGCTACGCTATCAACTGGCACAGTGACCTAGAATGTGGTGCTGATGTGTAGGCTAGCCTTCCGTTGTCTCTGCAGACCGGACATGGTCAAGATTTGTAAGTGGCAATTAATTATAGTTACTATACCGGTGTGGTCCAAAAGGGGTCACCTTATAGTAGGCTATTGCAGTATTTAGGGCTCTTTGAATGTAGCCAAGTTGTCTGCCAATGCCACGGAGCTGGGCCAGATGAACTGTTTTGAGTAGCCTATAGGCTACATATTTTTGGGGAGTCTATCTCCTGAATCGATCTCTAAATTGTACAGTGTAAGGTCTGCAGCCATAGACTTTGCTTGCAGCCAAGGCAGGATTTTGTAATCCTGACACAATGAAGGAACTTTGGGCTATGAGACGTGACGGTCAACAAGCAACCCATCCGTTCGAACATTCCATCGATATTAAACCATCAATTACTTTGTAATACGCATTAGACAGTGCTGATAGTCCACCGCTCCCAAAAACTGGAAGTAGGTCTACGTCAGTTGTTTTATTCGAAAAGGCTCTTACTATTTAACTTCACTCTATTTTAAATTAGTTGAAAGTAATAGATGGGTGCAAAACGCGCTAGAATCAGGACGTGTAACATTTTTGTCTAGTACTTTTTTCGCATTTGTAACCTCGTAAATGTATGCTTTATTATGTTGTCTTTCCAACTACGTTTAATGATTGCGGTTGGTCGTATTCCTATGTTTCTTGTCCTCCGGAGATATACAAACAATACGTTGAGACAAGGAAATCATAGCTACAGTGGTCCATTTCCTTATTTAATAGAAATGTTTACCATACGAATGTATCGTAGGCCTATCGTAAATTCGTTTATCTGAGACGATGATTAACAAAGCTGTTGGGCCCATGAAGGTCATTGTCAGTCGCTCAGGTTATCTACTTAGCCAAAATCAATGTAGGTTGGAACCAGCTATTCAGAAAAACGATTCCGTAGTAACAGGAAGAATAAGATTTCAGGCTACATACTGTAGCCTAGTTCTTTTTCTGAAACGCTCATTGTTTCAGTGCCTACACTTTTTGCGTTAAGACTTCTGGCGATGACATCATTTGGAGAGCTGGAATTGGGTCGTGCCTGGTGCGGAGTGAATCACATAAATCGCAATACTTTTTCTGGCAGATTTTCTTAATAGCAGTGTCTCTCCCAACATATTGACTAATGTTTTAGGATTGCTGTAAAGCAATTCAATCGTCTGTTGGAAGCTGGACATGGTCCGATAATATTTTGTACCCCGTCTTGGTATTGTCCAATTATAAAAGTCCCTCAAAATAGTTTTTTTGCATTATGCCCATAATGTATGACACCAGACTTCAAATAAAGAACTGAATGGAGAACATACTTGTATTTTGAAATCTTGTAAGCATGGCTTCAAAATTTTGTGATGACACAAAAAGTCTAGGTCTACATAACCTATGTAGTATTGCAATTCTTTATTCTTTTCTTTACAGATTTCCATTGCTTCACTGGACTATTTTGCTGTTGGAAGAACCCGTAATAAACGTTGATGTCATTGGCAAAATTAGGCATCTGATAACATAAATATCCAGTCAACATGACTAAGGACCTATGAAAATATTCAACACCGCTATCCTAATTGTGCTAACATGCAGGGGATCAAGAGAGAGCCAGACTCCTACAGTGGAGAGGATGCCCGAGTCTTGGCCCTCCAGGGGGCTGACCAGGATTTGATTGGCCACAAGTTTTCTGGCATTCCTTTCAAGGCAAAGTCCACATCTTGCCGTAGGAAACGGGAGTTCATCCCTGATGAGAAGAAAGATATTATCTACTGGGAGAGGAGGCGCAAAAACAATGAGGCAGCCAAACGCTCACGGGAGAAACGACGCCTCAACGACATGGTGCTGGAGAACAAGCTAATGGCCCTCGGTGAAGAAAATGCCACCCTGAAGGCTGAGCTGCTGTCATTGAAGCTAAAGTTTGGCCTCGTCAGCTCGGCAGTATACGCCCAAGAGGTCCAAAAGATCTCCAGCTCCACCGCGGCACTCTATCAGGACTTTGTTTCGCCTGGTGCTGGCCTGGGTTCTTACTCCAGGGACCTAGAGCCTCCTCACCTGGGCAGCAGCTGCATATCAGTCATCAAACACTCGCCCCACAGCACGTTGTCGGACGTATCAGAGATGTCTTCTGCCACCCAGGACAGTCTGAGCGGTATCCGCAGGACCCCGGAGATCATCAAGCAAGAGCCTGCTGAGCATAACAGCTACGCCCGAGACAGGAGTAGCCCATATGAACTGTACAGGAACTACATGGTCAGCCCTTTCCCTGATACTTACTCCCAACCTTCGCCATTCCTGCAGATCACCCGGTCATCCAGTAACTCCCCCAGGACTTCCGATGATGGAGTTGTGAGTAAATCATCGGATGGTGAGGATGAACAGCAGGTCCCTAAAGGCCCCCTCCCATCTGCTTCTGACTACAAAAGTGTCATTGTCTCCACACTTAAAGTGCCAGATGCAAGCTCCTCTGCCTTACCCCACAAACTGCGGATCAAGGCCAGAGCCATCCAAATTAAAGTGGAGGCCATTGATCCAGACTACGACTCCTCTGGAAAACCATCCTCGCCCATTGACATGTCAGCCAGAGGGTGCTACCCAATGGGTCAAGGTCCAGCATCCGAGTACATTCACTCATCCCTCACTCCTTTGTCTCTCCAAGTGAGCAATATCCAGGATTGGACCCACCGGCCAGAGCACTGGCACAAAGACAGCACAGAGAGGCAGCCTAATGGCTGCAAGAGTTATCTCAGTCAAAGCCCCATCCCCAGTAAACTCATTGTGGCCCTTAAAGGCACCTCTTATGGCCCCTCAGAATCAGAGAATTTATACTTAAAACAGGGCATTGCAGACCTGTCTGCAGAAGTGGCCTCTCTGAAAAGACTGATTACGACTCGGCAAGGTTCTGTGATTGAATCAACCAAAGGCACTACTGATCGAGAGTTATTAACAAAAGGATGTTACTCAAAATGAGTTCTGTATGTTTTGCACAATGCCTGTTTTTTTTTTACTGTTTACTCTTGCACTGTGTGGTTGATATGGTGTAAAATGCAGTTCATTTCAAATGAATAGTGTGTTGTGGAATTGCTTTCGTAGTCGACACACATCTCATGATAACTCATCTGTAGCCCAGCAGTCAGGCTACTACACATGCAAAATCAATGTTAACTGTTTTTCTCAAGTTTTGTTGTAAATGGTGAGTTTTGTTTACAATAAATATACACACTGATGTTTTGGGTGTGTCTGTGTTCCTTTCAATAAATACATTACTAGTGTGTTCTGCAAATAGCCTAAACAATGTAATTGGTGTCAACACCAACTCCATGTTATTTATAGGTTAAAGCTGGCTTAAGCAAGTTTTGCAAAGCTAGCTATTTTAGCTCCCACAAAACTACAGTAACGCGTGCAGGGGCAGAGTGCACCCAGGTAGGTAGGTAGGTAGACAGACAGTTAGCCCGTCCAATCAGTAGTCAGGGTACAGCCTAATGATTTGTTTTGTTTATTACAGTCTTGTGACACCCATAGATGTTGGATTGGTTTCATATTACACCTTTGTGTATAAATTGCTATCAAGACGTATATGGAGTTAGATTAGTTTCATAATTCAAACAAACAAACGCAACACGATTCAAACAAATTTAACACGATCCAAACAAACGTAACACGATTCATACAAACATAACACGATTCAAACAAACAAACGTAACACGATTCAAACAAACGTAACACGATTCACAAATGTATTTCGTGATTCACAATTGTAACGCGATTCACAAATAAATGACCCTATTACATTCGTTTGCAACCTGACAAACACGTTACAAATCCCTGCATTCGTTGGTGTGAATCCTTGCATTTGTTCGTGTGGATTTTTGGAACTTTCCTGACGCGCTTTGATCCACAAATGCATTTTTTCTAAAAGATATCCTCAGCAGCCTATCAGATCGTCTCTTCCAATTTTAGCCAATCATATTAACGTGTGGACTTCAACAACCTGCCATAATGACGGACATCGTCTCCTTCAGATAATGAGCAATGTCGTCTGGTAGCATGTAGGTGAAATATTGCTTGTTAATCTTATTAAACCGATGATCATACCTGATTAAATATTGTTGAGAATGGCAGGATTCATGTTTAGTCATTTTCCGTGTTTCCTAGGCTAACGCAGAGTCCGTCTACCCATATTAGACATTCTCCGGTGATTGGCTAAAATTGGAAGAGACGATCTGATAGGCTGCTGAGGATATCTTTTAGAAAAAATGCATTTGTGGATCAAAGCGCGTCAGGAAAGTTCCAAAAATCCACACGAACGAATGCAAGGATTCACACCAACGAATGCAGGGATTTGTAACTTGTGTTTGTCAGGTTGCAAACGAATGTAATAGGGTCATTTATTTGTGAATCGCGTTACAATTGTGAATCACGAAATACATTTGTGAATCGTGTTACGTTTGTTTGTTTGAATCGTGTTATGTTTGTATGAATCGTGTTACGTTTGTTTGGATCGTGTTAAATTTGTTTGAATCGTGTTGCGTTTGTTTGTTTGAATTATGAAACTAATCTAACTCCATAGACGTATAGTTTATTTAGGTAAATATGACAAAGTGCTTCTGAAACACATTAGACAAAAAACTGTTGCCCGGGTCAAATATAAATTGATGTATTATAAAGGCAATGTTGTAATTAATAGTCCTGCTTTCTGACAAGTAACCTGTTAACACGATGCATCGAACACTAGGCAGAAGAGTTTTGCTAGGAAGGCAACTTTGCTTCTTCATATAATAATGTTAAAAGCAAATGTTGAATCGTAACAGCTGTGCCTGAGCTCCTGTCATCTTTCACCTGAATAGAGGAATGTATCTTGTACAGAATGAATTCTGCGGTTAAGAGAGGTCGATACGCTCAGAGTAGGCAATGTCACATGACCAAAATCTACGTCACATCGGTTCAAAGTTGAAAGTCAAAACAACACTACAGTTGTGCAGTATGGCGGTCTTGGCAGGATGCAGAGTTTATCTGCAATCTTTTCGAACAAAAATGGGAAAGCTTGAGGGAGTTTACAAATTAAACGAGCATTCAAAGTCTTTGCATCATGTTGCCTCAAACAAACTGGTGTATTGTCGTCCGGCAAGGAATGGCGCTAGCCGTCATTCTAGCTCCGACGCTAAGTCAGGGGAAGATCTGAGCGTTAGGTATTTGGACGGAGAAGATTCAGGTAGTGGAATTGTAAAAAAAAGTACCCGAAGTCACGTTTGTTGTTGACTTGTTTAATATGTTTTACCATTTAACAATTGTAATGGGAAAGTCGGTTGTGTAGCTTGTGAGCGTGTCTATGTTCCCAGTGACCTAAGTTCCCAATATTATGTTCCCCTTGTCAATTTCCCGGGTGAATATTCGTTTAACACACATTAACTCTTGTCTTCGGGTCAAATATGAATCTAAACATTCCATAAATAATATTCCTTTTTTAATTATTAGAAAAAGCCCCAAAAGTAGCTATATAAACACAACAAACCAATGATTTTTCACATTTGTGGTGTTCCGCCGTTTAGTCTGTTATAATAAAATCACTGTTGTATTGAAACAATAGCCACGGCAGAATATCAGAAAAGGGTGTTCAAAATCAACTAAAGATAAATACAGATTAAAACAAACAAACTGGATTCAATTGGATCCTTAGGTCATGATGTCATGTTTTTTTTTGATCAGTTGAAAGACAGATGCGAAGTGTGAGAGATTCAAAACATGTAAGGTTAGGTTATAGTAGGCTTGTTGTCACCTAAGGAAGTATTAAGTTATGATCTTGGTGATTCCATGACTCCAACCATTGACAAGTTGAATCAAGTGTAGTCCTATTATACTGAGAGCAAGGCAACAGTGCCATTATGTTAACAAATGTACCCAATAGCCTATGTTTACTACATACTACATAGTTGTGGGACATCAGCATAATTTCAAATGACACAAAAAATATTGATTGGTGTAATACATGAATATTTGATTTATTATGAATTGTTGCAGATTCTATCATAACCCTATTACATGCTGTAGTGCTATAACATGCAACAACAACAAAAAGCCAATATCTTTGGTACAAATGTGTTTTTATTGGATGAGTAGTTTTAGAAGTTGTCTACTGGTAAAATAAAATTGACAACTTACATTTTAGGGTTGCAAAAGGAAAGTTCCTGGGAATTTTCAGGAAAATCTCCTTAGAATTGTTCATTATAAATACATACAAATTCTATAAACACATACTTACATGTAAATTATAACATAATAAAGGTATTTTTTCATATAATAGATAATTCATTGTTCACAGGATATTGAAAAAAGATGTGTAAGTAATGTAACACAATATTTATTAAAGGGGTCATTGATTGCAAAACCGATTTGACCTTGTCATAGTTGAATAACGACAGTTCGGTGGGTAAAACGGACATACAGTCAACCTCAAAGTCCATTGACACCTCTTTCCTATCTAAATCTCACAACTTGAAACTGCAGCTGTATAACGATCGGTTTTGAAAAAGCTGTTTTTGTGACGTCACAAATATAGCATCACCTTTGTCATGCCCCCAACATTTACATACACGCCCCAACATTTTCTGGCCCAGGATCTTAGACACTAGTTTAGCTATGCGCTGCTCTGTGTACTTCCACGCGAAGAACAAAGGAGAAAGTTTGAAAGTATATTGAAAATGGACCATCGTAAATGCAGTATTCCAGGTTGTACTGGGAATGCTGACACTTTTCATAATCTTCCCAAGGAACCAGACACTCAACTGGCATGGCTGATGTTTTTCTATGAGAAGATCCCTGTGAAGTTCGACACTCATTTATTCATTTGCTCAAACCATTTCACCAAAGACAGTTTTGAATGAACACCTTGGACAATTTGAAGAAGGATTTGCTAAGCCGCTGTTGCTAAAAAGAGGTGCTGCTCCAACCGTATGCTCATCACATACGCAAGCTGTAAGTATGATTTTGTCGCTAACAGTTAGCCTATTAGCAATGCAAACGTCTCCTGTATCTAGCATAGGTAGAATGCTAAATACGTTTCAAAACACATCAACATACCTTACTAAGCAAATGGCTCTAGCTAGACTAGCTGTAGTCGGCATTAGAAGGGAAGCTTCCGAAAAAATAGCCAGAAAACGATTATAACAGTCTAGCCTATTGCTAACGCCTGTCTAGATTATCTATTAGAAAGAACTGGAGAAACGCAGGTGCTAGATACAGGATACGTTAGCTTTGCTAATAACTGTTACCGACAAAATCATACTACAGTACCTCTTTTCAGCAACAGCTTCATAGCAAATCCTGCTTTACATTGTCCCAGGTTTTCAAAACCGTCCTTGGTAAAATGGTTCGCGCAAATGTGTAATTGAGGGTCGAACTGCACAGGGATCTTCTACGCTACGGTATAGACAAATATCAGCCATGCCCGTTGATTCAATGAATAGACTCTAGCTCATCTGCTTTTTATTAATGCTGATTTGCAAGGAATGCAAGAACAGCTAGATAGCAAAAACACCTAGACTGTAAGCATGTAAATGTAAAAGTTTAGCTTGCCAACCCAAAAGCATAGGTAGAATGTGTGACGATTTAGCCTAGTTTTTTGGCAACGGGGCTAATGCGTTATTTCATGTTCCTGATGTTTCATTCGAATAAATAACCCGTGTTGTCGATGTCGATGTAAATCTACAATTCACGATGCATGTTTGTCTAGATCTTTGTCAGGTTATTTATTTATTTATTTTCCAGAAAAATATCTAGCTAACTGAAGCTGAGTTGAATCACGATATCGTTTGGTTGCTAAACTGTAACGTTACCCACCCAAGTAGATCCTATTTGCTTCGACAACACAAGGAAACAACTAACGTTATCATTTCAAATGATATCTAGTCTGTTGAAAACAGTGTTGTGTAGACACAATAGATTTATTTGCACGTTTTTATTTCAAGTCTCCACCTTAGATTTTTCAGTGAGTGCTGTTGGCCGTGTTGCGTTTTTGCTCCGCAGCTTCACTCGTTGAAAACCAACCAATCAGCATGCAGCTCATGTATATATTCATGAGCATACCATAAAAGGAGAAAGCCTAGCGTTTTTTCCCGGGACAATTTCACAGGAAGCACCAGGGGGCATAGAACAGCACCTGGGCCATTTTCAGCCCAACCAATAACACATACCCCATTCGGAGACCTTAAGGAACAGTGTGAAATACCCCACAAAAAACAGTCATTGACCCCTTTAAAACAGTCAACTTTTATCTGGTTGGAATGCACACACTAGAAGGTAGACTCATTTGATTGCTTGTGGCACTGTAAAAACAGCCCTGTCTAATGGAAGAGGATGGTTTATGCTTCCCTCCTACAAACCTATAAGCCTACTGTATTTGCTAATAATTTATGTCAGCATATACAGTGTTTCCCCTAGGATTTTTTTTAGCAGTGGGGGCAGGTCAGGTCTACCTCCCCCCCCCTCCCCGGCCAAAACAAAGTGTTAACCCTATATTTCGGAGCAGCTTAATGTAATAGTCTAATAGCTAATGTCATATTGCACATATTTTCGTCCTATTTCCCCTAAAGAAATACAATTAGCATACTTAAAGACACCTTACATTATGTTCTAAATGGCATAAATGTTGCCAATTAATAATTGATGTAACAACTTATTGTAAATGCAGTGGCCTAGTTTATAGATTAAGGTAGGCCACTCGGAAGCATGTACACTGTCTGCTTCATTTGATCTTGCTAGGCTAAGCTTTTTGTAGCAAATAATAACAATATACCCACTATTTATTCATTAAAACTAGGCTACTTAAGCATAATAATGCACCTAAAATACAAACGTGAGCAAGGGCAGCAATCGCTATCGAATCAACAGAAGTGCGATTTCGATAGCAGGGGAAAAATACAAACAACAAAAATCACTAGTTAACTTAATTTAAATTTGCAAGAACTATAGACTAATACAATAACAGGCTTAAATGAACTGACAACATAAGTTATATGACTTACAGTTCTCAAGGACGCACACGCGCAATCTCAACTGCGCTGTGAAGCGCGTCTGTGCTATTCTCCGACATGCGCTCTAGCAATCACGGCTGATAGACGGCCTAAATTTTTTTACAGCTCTAATTGTGATACCGTGACGGCAGAAATTTTACCGTGGCGGGCCTATGTTTCCCCTATGTATCAACATAGGAGAAACACTGATATAAAATATATAACATATGCACGATACATTTAACATTAATTGGGAGTGTTAACCTTGGCAAGGCTAAACCTATATTCTCCCTCATATATTTTTTATTATAATTATTTATTTTCCCACCCCCCAGTGAATTTTTGCACTACATACACAATGTTGGTGTAGAAATGTTCGTTTGCATTGCTTGTGTCTGCGCTAATGTTCCGTTTGACGGTTTAGTACGGTGGCCCTGAAGTGCAAAACACACCCCCTAATATACATCTGGGGGACATTTGGGGGAGTACATCCCCCAAATGAAACCCCCCCCCCCGAATACGAGTCAACTCCCCCCAAATCGGATGACTTGTTCACCTCCCCCCAATACAAAAAGACGCTCCCCCAAATGGAAAACGACATTTCATTAACTCAAAAACACATTACATTAACTCTGAATGGAAAGGGTAGGTACTACACTTCAGCACTGATTGGATGCAGTAGGCTAACTAACAAGATAAGAAATTGAGCGACAGAAGTACAAAATGCCATAGCCTGACAGAGTTACGTGCACCAGGACATTTATTTGGGTATCGAAGCATGTAGCATAGGCTACTAATGCAACAGCATAAATTGCGTGTTAAACGTAAACATCGATAGCCAAACAACTAGTCCATGTAACTCTGTCATTATCATGAACTTGATCGTTTCATATTTCTTGTTAGTTAGCCTACTGCATTCTATCAGCGCTGAAGTGTAGTACCTACCCTTTCCGTTCAGAGTTAATGTAATGTGTTTTTGAGTTAATGTAATGTCGTTTTCCATTTGGGGGAGCGTGTTTTTGTATTGGGGGGAGGGGAACAAGTAATCCGATTTGGGGGGAGTTGATTCGTATTCGGGGGGAGTGTTTTCATTTGGAAGATGTACTCATGTTATGGGGTGTGTTTTGCACTTCAGGGCCACCGTAGTTTAGGCATAATTTATGTTTTTGTGGAGAAAAGTGAAGTTAACGGTAGCTAACTAGCTAGCTACGGTCACCAACATCACTAACTAGTCACTAACCCATGCGTGATTACTGTACATATAGTAGCCCAGAACATTAGTTTAGCAGCTCGTTAACTTCTGGGAGATAAATAAAACGGCAAGACAGCTGCAGAAACGCCACAGGCAAAGGCCAGCGTAATAACATGTAGCTAGCTATGCTTCCAGGCTGTGATATCAACCATAATGATTATAAATCCTGTAGAGCAATCAAATACCTTTTTCAACTGTGAGGCTTCAACAGAGCCTATCACCATTCCCTCTTGTATTAAGGGAAATTACAAGAGAACCCTGTTTCATTCAACACTTCAATCTTAGTATTTTGAAGAGTTAATGAGCAGCAACACGTTTATGATTTTGGATCCATGCCATTTTTATCAAAACTAAGTATGCATCAGTTGAAAAATGTCAGTAACAATTGGCAACCGACGCAAGCACACCTCAAGTTATGTTTATTCCCTCAAAAATCTGTATTACATTTGTTTTGGTTGGTTCCTCTAAGATCATGAAATCATTGTATGTGTGTGGTTGTGTTTTAGGAATTGTTGTTTTTGGAATCAACAGAGCAAAAGCCAAAAATGCCATTAGCAAAAATCTGGTCAATTTGGTATGTATGCAGCTTACAAAATACATTAAAATGTATTTTAACAGACATTGAATTTCCACTTGTATCTATTCATATCCACTTGTTTGCCCTGTTTCAGATGTCAGAGGCTGTAGAGAAGGTGAAAAAGAATAACAAAGTACGAACTGTCATTTTGTGCAGTTTGGTGCCTGGGATATTCTGTGCAGGTAAAGTTGAAAGGCGTCGTTGGTACTTGTCAAGGCATTATTTATGATCTTTTTTATGTATAAATATAAACAATATAAATATATACAGTGCCCTCCAAAAGTATTGGAACAGTGAGGCGAATTCCTTTATTTTTGCTGTAGACTGAAAACATTTGGGCTTGACATCAAATAATGAACGTGAGACCAGAGATCAACGTTTCAGCTTTTATTTCCAGGTATTTACATCAGGATCTGATGCACAACTAAGAAAATATCACATTTTGTTTGAATCCACCCATTTGTCATGTGATCAAAAGTATTGGAACAGATATACTTAAAACATATTTAAGTGAATAAGACTTAATATTTAGTTGCAAATCCTTTGCTTTCAATAACTGCAGCAAGTCTGTGACCCATTGACGTCACCAAACTTTTGCATTCTTCCTTTTTGATGCTTTCCCAGGCTTTCACTGCAGCCTCTTTCAGTTGTTGTTTGTTTTGTGGGGTTCCTCCCTTCAGTCTCCTCTTAAGCAGGTAAAATGCATGCTCTATAGGGTTTAAGTCTGGAGATTGACTTGGCCAGTCTAATACCTTCCATTTCTTGCCCCTGATGAACTCCTTTGTTGTTTTGGCAGTGTGTTTTGGGTCGTTATCTTGCTGCATGATGAAGGCTCTGCCAATCAGTTTGGTTGCATCTTTCCTTAAATTGGCAGACAAAATGTTTCTGTAGACTTCCGAGTTCATTTTGCTGCTGCCATCATGTGTTACATCCTCAATGAAGATTAATGAGCCCGTCCCAGAAGAAGCCATGCAAGCCCAAGCCATGACATTACCTCCACCGTGTTTCACAGATGAGCTTGTGTGTTTGGGATCATGAGCAGTTCCTTTCTTTCTCCAAACTTTAGCCTTTCCACCACTTTGGTAAAAGTTAATCTTTGTCTCATCAGTCCATAAAACTTTGTCCCAGAATTTTTGAGGTTCATCTCTGTACTTTTTGGCAAATTCCAGCCTGGCCTTCCTATTCTTCTTGCTAATGAGTGGTTTGCATCTTCTGGTGTAGCCCTTGTACTTTTGTTCATGAAGTCTTCTGCGAACAGTAGATAGTGATACCTTCACTCCTGCCATCTGGAGGTTGTTGCTGATCTCACTAACAGTTGTTTTAGGGTCTTTCTTTACAGCTCTCACAATGTTTCTGTCATCAACTGCTGATGTTTTCCTTGGTCTACCTGTTCGACGTCTGTTACTTAGTACACCAGTAGTTTTCTTCTTCAGGACATTCCAAATGGTTGTACTGGCTATGGCCAATGTTTCTGCAATGGCTCTGATTGATTTTCCATCTTCTCTAAGACTCACAATTGCTTGTTTTTCACCCAAAGACAGCGCTCTGGTTTTCATGTTGTTTTCACCTCTGAATACAGTCTGCATAGACAAAACCTATCTTACCCAATCTGAACCTGAGTGTAGACATTCAGTGGTATTTATTGATTGAATAATGTATGTAATAGGACACACCTGGGCAACAAAACACACCTGTCAGTCACATGTTCCAATACTTTTGCTCACGTGACAAATGGGTGGGTTCGAACAAAAAGGTGATATTTTCTAATTTGTGCATCAGATCCTGATGTAAATACCTGGAAATAAAAGCTGAAACGTTGATCTCTGGTTTCACATTCATCGTTTGATGTCAAGCCCAAATGTTTTCAGTCTACAGCAAAAATAAAGGAATTGACCTCACTGTTCCAATACTTTTGGAGGGCACTGTATGTCCAAACAGATTCATATTTTACGAAATTATGTTCTTAAAATGTATCTTTTCTGTGTATTGTTGTCTGCAGTCATGTGCCAAATTGCTTATTTATTATGTATTTAAAGCTGAGAGGTCAATTGAAATGGTTCTGTGTTTTTGTTATTGAAATGGTATGAAACAATCAGCATTTCTTCTGATGCATATTTTTAGACATTTGCATTTAATGATTTGTCGTTTTTGCTTTATGCAGGTGCAGACCTGAAAGAGAGGGCCAAAATGCACCAAAGTGAAGTGGGACCTTTTGTCTCAAAAGCAAGGGCGCTAATCACAGAACTTGGTGAGGGGCGTTATTTAATTTGAATGATTTTGTTCCCTCTTAGCACAGCATTCTGGGTAATAGTTTTATGTTTATAAATCACCCATCAGAATCCTTTCTTTTTACAGAATTTCGTCAGTCCCATTGATAAGAAAAACTTTGTTCAAAGCCACTGTTTAAAAATGCATGCAAGTGAGAAATTGCATGCAATATCTGGCATCCGTCCGTCTTTGAGAGACGATGGTGTAGCTTCCGTGGGAGCCTTATCTGCTCTGTTGTGAGTGGCTGAAGAGACCGACTCTGGAGTGACAGAGTTGTTGTGGCTATTGTTTCGCCTTCTTCCTGGCTCTCTTAGCAGCGGTTTGTGTTTCTCACTTACTTGGCTTTCTGAACACCCTGACTGACAGCAAGGCGCTAGGTGGAGTGGTCTTCAGCACAGCTCTCCCAGTCATTGATGTTAATGTATATCTTTTTCGCATACATCTTTGAAGCACAGATGTGGTCTTCCAGTCAGTTGTGCGCCTTCTGCTAGTTTTGCGACTTTATACTAGTGTACCTGCCGTATAGCAGGTCCTTAAGAATGCGGTCTGAGTCCTTTCTCTTGACATGGCCAAACCAGCAAATGGGCCTCTCACTGACAATGGAGAACATGTTGTTCATGTTGGCCCATTACAGAGCCTTTGTGTTGAGTATATACATATTACTGTTACTTTTAAAATCCATAGATTTGCACTTTGGAGCCAAACAGGTGTATCTCATTATAGAGAGTTGGCATTAGGACTGGGCGAAAAAAAGTGATATCTCGATATTGTCAAAATGTTTAAGATATTCGATATCTCGGTATGTTTTCATTTGCTTTTAAATAAGCAAACAACATTATAAACATTTAAAAACAAA